>NC_083480.1:243034-344678 GCF_030014155.1 Tachysurus vachellii
TCAGCCTTATGACGCCTCATTACAGTAATGAAGCAGTAAAGGACAGTGTGTAAATGTGTAAATGTTCTCCAGCAGAACTTTCCCCAGAGCTGCTGAACACACTGTATGAAAATCTCTCTGCTAGAAATAAAGAGACGTGTTTGTTCAGAGTGACGTCTCTGTTATTATCTTCTTACAGAAAGTTAAATACATCGTCTCATATGAGCTGAGACACATGGATCTGTCCAAGAGCAGTCCAAGTTTATACACAGATGTTCATTTTATATTTTTATCCTGATATTAGAACCTTGTGTTCAGGTAGACACTTTATTTCTCACTGATGGAAACACCTCAATTCACTATAAATCAAACACTTCATCATTTCTCTTCCAGTCTGTGTGGGTGTAATCTGACAGAGGAAAGCTGTAGAGTTCTGTCCTCAGTTCTCAGCTCAAACTCCTCCAGTCTGAGAGAACTGGACCTGAGTTACAATAAACTGCAGGATTCAGGAGTGAAGCTGCTCTCTGATGGACTGAAGAATCCACACTGTACACTGGAGAAACTGAGGTACACACACACACATACACACAAACACACACACTCACACAAACACACACACCACACACACTCACACATACACAAACACACACACACACACACACACACACACACACACACACACACACACTGTGTTTAAGCTGCTTTGTAAATGTATTTAGTGAAGGTGACTGATGGATAAACACTGAGAGTGAGATCCACATCCTGGGAGCAGCGACACTAAAAGCAGTTTGACTGAAGTTTCTTCTTATTAAAATTCACCTTAAGGAAGTCAGCATTTGTTGATGATAAATAAATATTTGAGATGATATTAAAATGATTGTGGATGTCACAGGTAACCAGTACAGTTCCTGTACAATAGGAGTGATTTGGTTACTAACTGTAATGTATAAAGGGTTTTTTAGTGAAATACATAAAAGAGCGTTACATTAATCTAATCTACTTGGAATGATTGAATGTAGAAAAAGTTTTTCTGTTTCTTCTTTACATTAAAATGGACAAATTCTTTCAGTGTTCCTCAAATGATAAAATGTGACTTTAGAGATATTATTGATGTGAGGAACAAAGCTGAGGTCAGAGTCGACTATTACACCCAGATTTCTAACCTGTATCCCAGCTCATTGTGTTCAGGTAGACACTTTATTTCTCACTGATGGAAACACCTCATTTCACTATAAATCAAACACTTCATCATTTCTCTTCCAGTCTGTGTGACTGTAATCTGACAGAGAAAAGCTGTAGAGTTCTGTCCTCAGTTCTCAGCTCAAACTCCTCCAGTCTGAGAGAACTGGACCTGAGTGACAATAAACTGCAGGATTCAGGAGTGAAGCTGCTCTCTGATGGACTGAAGAATCCACACTGTACACTGGAGAAACTGAGGTACACACACACACACACACACACACACACACACACACACACACACACACACACACACACACACACACACACACACACACACACACACACACACACACACACACACAGAGTTGTAATAAACACCACAACATCCAGTTCTCCTCTGTGGTAACTGTAATTGTAGTGATCTGATATATTGTCATTGTTGTGTGTGTGAGATGGAGAGTAAATGTACTGTATATAAAGATTTTGTGTAGTTCATGTTTTCAATACTAAAACTGAGTGTGTTAAGTGTGAGAAGGTTTTCTTTCTTGCAGGATGTTGGGCTGCAGTATTACAGATAAAGGTTGTGCTGCTCTGGCTTCAGCTCTGAGGTCAAACTCCTCATCACACCTGAGAGAACTGGATCTGTACCATAATAATCCAGGAGAATCAGGAGTGAAGCTGCTCTCTGATCTACTGAAGGATCCACACTGTAAACTGGAGACACTACAGTGAGTTACTGACTTACTGTCTCTTTACTGTATGATATTGTGTAATATTCACTGTGTGCTGTAAAATGTCACATCTAATGTGTGTATTTATGCTTCTGTTGTTCATAAGCAATGTGTTTAAATGTGTCTGTAATTCTGTCCTGTTGTGTTTTTCAGCATTAAGTATAAGACACTCACCAGGTCTGGTGTATGACAGGAGTCTCTCCTCAGACCTTTTTTCCAGGATAAAGCAGTTATGGAGGTGAAGCGTTAGAACACGTCCCACATTTCCAGCAGTTTGGGAGCTGAATCATTCATATTCAGATGTAGAAGATCCATAACAATAACTGTGACTGATCACATCCTTTTATCCTCTCAGCTACAACTTCACACTTTAACATCTTTTACAATCCAAAGTCAAATCCTTCAGCATCTACACACAACACAGAGATATCATCACATCATCACACTGATTACACAAATACACATCCATGTGTTACAGATGTTTAGAGATTATTTTTACCTCTTTAATTATGTCGCTTTGTAGAAGCCAACATTCTGTTTTCCTATTTAAGCTTAGACAAAAGTTTATAAAATTTAATGCGGCCTAGGGCTTTCGAGCCACATGCACCAAATTCGGATATGTTTTAGTCCCTGGTCTGAAGATTGTTGCTATTTGTTTGTTTGTCTGAAGTTTTAAAGCTCCTTTAGGGTGATACTCTGAACAAACCTTAAATTGGCCTTTCGGTTGTGCCGCAGCCCCGCCCCCAAAATATGCAAAATCAAAAAACTTTTTCGAACATGGACATGTGACATATCAAAACACTCAGAACAATGAGGGGAATTCTGATGACGTCAAATGATGTCACGTGATGCACGTGAAAATAAAAAACTTTGCACAACATGGGCATGTGATATATCAAAACACTCAGCCCAATGAGGGGAACTTCCTCAGGAGTATTCGGATGACGTCACATGCTCGTCTCCACTTGCCTCCAAATGTTTTGGCACCCTATCTTTCTGTCCACTTGCCTCCAAAAGTAACACTGTCCCTTATGTCCACTCGCCTCCAAAAAGCACCGGCCTTTGGGAATACTTGCCTCATCAAAGCCAACATCAAAGTTTGTCACGACGAACTTTACAAATCTAGTTAAGTAATGTTCCTTTAAGAAAATGTGAGGTGAGTTCATTGCTGACCAATCAGGAGAGCAAACACGAAGCAAGCGGATGACGTCAGCGTCTAGCGTGAAAACAGAGAGAAGAGAGATGATGCAACATGGAAAATACTGAAAAGTTTTGTGTCAACAATAAAATTAAGGCGGTGTCTTACAAAATTCTACATAGGATTTATCCTGTTAAACATGTTTTGGAAAGATTTAAGCTTAATATTTCTTATGCTTGTGAATTTTGTGGTCAGGAAAAAGAAACCATTTTGCATCTGTTTTATCATTGTATCTACTCAAGACTTTTTTGGAAAGATATGGAAAATTAAATTAGTAGAAAATTGGGTTGTGTGGTAGAAATTGGTGTATGTGATGTGTTTTTTTTTATTTTGAGGGAGATAATTTGGAAAATAATGAAAAATATAATATACAGCTATTTATTGTATTAGGAAAGAACCATATACACAAAACAAAGTGGGCCCTTTGTAAACCAAATCTGTCCCATTTTATAAATGATTTGAAGTTATACAGTAATCTTTTGGAGAAAGTAAAGAACAAAAAAGCTCAGAAAACGTGATATTTTAAAAGAATTCATTTTTTTTGTAATTTTTTTTTTTTCCTTTTTTTTCCTTTCTTTTCTGGTAACCTATGTGACTGATACGTGGCATTGATTAAAATGTGTATTTTGTGTTTGTCATTTTGCAATAAAAAAAAAGAGATGATGCAAGTAGAAAGCTTCTGAAAAAATATATCACTGATTGTGAGCAAAATGCAGACAAAACGTTTTGAAAGACTTTGGTTAACCTTTGAACGGGACTTTATTTGAGTCATTTTGAGTCATTTTAGAGTGTGTTTTCCCATGTGAACACGGCGATGACACATACAGAGTTCATCACCTTGTGGAAAATGGCGGCGCCTCTCAGCGAACTTTTATTTCAAAATGACCATCGAACTAATTCAGTGGATTTACTGCTAGTTTTCCCCAGAAGGAGGAAAAAGAAATTGTGAGTGAGCGGAAGTTGAAACTGTTTTTTTCTCTTTTTCCCCACATTATTCTGTCAATACGGCAGAAGAAGGCCTGGACTGTTGCATCTAAATTTCATTCGTTCTGGACGATTGTTTTTTCCCCCCTTTTTAATTCAGACTGGTATTTAAAGAAACTACTGAACCTATTGGTGTTTGAACTACACATTGACAGTTGAATTGTTTTTTTTTTCCTTTTGTCATTTATTCAGTCTTGATTTAAAGATGATGTCTTTTGGGTGATACATTTGAAATGTTTTTGCAATATTTTTATTTATTGTTGAATTGAATTACACATTCAAAGTTAAAGCTACTAGGTGTATAAAGTTGATATAGACCAGTGTAGGTTTTAATTAAGAAACTTAAAATCTAACATCAGTTCAAATAAACAATTAGAACACTAAAAGATAAATAGTCAAAAAATATTAAGTTGCCACTTAAACTAAAGACGGTCGTAGTTTCAAAATGACTTAAAAGTAATAAGTCTTAAAAAGAGCTTAGGGAAGAATAATAACAGTTCACAATAAGAAAAACTGAGAGCACAGTTTAATTGTTGTTTTCCATTTATTCAGTAATTTCATTGTTGTTTTATGGACTATCGTTCATTTTTTTGTTTTCTCCATTTTACCTGAAAGAGAAACAGTTGATTAATTCATTTCATTTATCACTTTATATAAATCTTTCAACAAAATTCAAACTTACTTGTGTTGGCTGTCTGTTCTTTTAATCTCTCACCACTGCTCCCTATGAACCTAGAAGTACTGGTCATGGCAGCAAGTCAAAATCAAATACAAGAACAGCTCACACATTGTCCGTACTGTTTTAGCAGTGAAAAAGAATACCCACAGACAAGGCATGGGTGGTGGGTCACCAAAAGCTGACCTCACCCCAGCAAAGGACATAGCCTTGGAGGTTAATAAAGGCAGGCCTGTGTTGGAGGGGATCCCTGGGGGGAAAGAGACAAGCATAGGTCCCTCCCAAGATGCCCTCCCAAGGTATGTCCTTCCATCTCTACATGGGACACAACCACATTCATATTGAATCCATTTGGACTGTCTGACTTTGGTTTGCCTATTGCCTTGCAGTGTCTGGCAGCACTGTGTTCCTGTTAGAGCCACCAGCACAAGCACCAGACAATGCTGATCCAGTGAGTACTCCATCAAAGCCATACTGTAGGCCTGGCATGTCTTGTCTACTAGCTTCAATATGAATCCCATTAAATGTGATAGGGTGAAGGCCCCAGTGCAGCAGCAACAGCACATGACGGCGATGATGATGAGGAGACCATCTCTGGATTCCAGAAGGCATGAGGTATAATGTCAAACCTGTGAAAGTACTATACTCAGTCTACAATGGTGAGGAGTCATCATTTGGAGCCCACACAAAATCACAGATTCTCGAGACTTCCGGTGGCGCGCGCTGCAAGATGGCTGCACAACACTAGGCTCCCGAATATTAACCTCTTATTTTTAGTTATTCATGTCATACAGAGGGAATATTGTCTCTTTTTGACAACTGGTGAATTCTAATACAAGGATGGCTACCGGCAAAAAATCGATTTCTCCCCAAAAGTCTGCTACGACCAGCAAACGCCTCAAAACACTGGACGACGATGTTGCCTCGATTGTTAGCCACGCAATTGAAGCACAGCAGGAGGCTATGCGAGAAATGGTTTCTTGTATGTTGACGGAGGCGATAAAGACGGCTCTCAATCCATTCAACGACTACATTAAAGAAAACAGCGCTGTTCTTCGTACAATGAAACAAGAAATTGACTCTCTGAGTAGTAGTATGGCGTCGATTACAACGAAAGTGGACAATCTTCAAGGTGGTTTACGCAATTCAAAGAAGGATACGAACTTTTGCTTGACTCAGTTAGAGCAGATTCAACGAAAATGCAATGACCTCGAAGATCGGTCACGTCGCAATAACATTCGTCTGGTGAATCTACCAACAGGAATGGAAGGCGACGACCCCATCGGTTTTCTACAGAAAATGTTGCCTAAATGGATCCCTGACATTTCGACGCGCTCTTGCCAGATTGAGATCGACAGAGCCCATCGCGTCTATTCGAACTCCAACTCATCTAAGCCACGATCGATGATATTTCGGCTTCTTCGCTATCCTGACAGGCAAGCCATCCTTCAAGGAGCACGTAAAGCAAAACCCACCTTGCCCGGAGGAGCGCGTCTGGAGTTCTACGCTGACTACAGTCACGAGACGGCACGAAAAAGGAAGGCGTTTTCAACCGTAAGAGCCAAACTTCACCAGAAAGGTGTTGAAACCTTCCTTATCTACCCAGCACTGCTGAAAGTTACTTACAAAGGTCAGAAAAACTCGTTTGAATCTCCGGAGGACGCTGAAAAGTATCTGGAGGGTCTTAATGAAACAGCGACACCGACTGCTCGCAGATCCTTAAGATTTCCGCCTGAGGAGTCGATGGATTTATAATCGCTTTTGGTAACAGATTTGTTTAAAACAAGAACTAGAAACCAGTTCAGCGTTTGCTCATGGTTCAGCACATCAGAGTGAAATGGTAACATTTCTGTTTTTATATGGTACTTTATTTAATTGTTTATTCTATTGTTATTTTTATACCTCATGTGCGAACTGTTGGATGTTGCTTTGAAGAGAGTTTAGTTGAAGTACTGTAAGCTCGCTAATCTTGAAAGTTGGGCCTCAGCCCATAATTTAATTCCGGTGTCATAAAGAGTTCAGTTATGGATATCACACGTTATATGATTAATCCGAGTTCTGTAATAATCGTCCTATAATTCTACATTTATCTGTTTGTTTAAATCATAGAGGTTAATAAGGTGAATAGTGTTCTAGACATTGCCTCGCGATCGCCACAGATGTTTGCTAAAAGGGTTATAGGGGAGAGGGAGGGGGCGGTTAGGCGCATAAAGCACCCAGGACCGATACTGATTTTGTTACTGCAAATGGTTGTGAAAATCTTGGTTATATGCTCAATAATCTGTTTTTTACCTTATGCGTTATTCTGTGTGACTCCAACAATTGTAGACTATGGTTAATATAAATATATTGTCTCTCAATGTTAGGGGGTTGAATTCTCCGATTAAACGTACTCGGGTTTTAGATCTTATGCACAGAAAGAAAATCGATGTAGCGTTTCTTCAAGAAACCCATCTTACTGCAATGGACACCCAAAGAATGCAAAACAGGCGTTATATTCCCATAATATCATCATGTTGTAAGTCTAAAAAACAAGGGGTGACAATTCTTTTTAAGCGTAATTCTAATTTTATTGTTGAACATAAAGGCTCTGATGACGATGGCCGAGTTGCGTATTGTTGTGCCTTAATTGAAGGAAATAGGTATGCATTTGTTAATATATATGCCCCAAACTCATATGATGCCTTCTTTTTTCCACAAGTTTTGAAAACTCTTTTATCTCTTCATAACTATTCAGTCGTCATTGGATCAGATATGAATGCTGTGTTTGACACGGCTTTGGATCGCTCCAATCCTTCAATTTCAGTAACACAGTCTCATTCTTCTGCGGCACTGAGATTGTTTAGTAAAGACCTAGACTTATGTGATGCCTGGCGTTTACAAAATCCAACGGCTAAAGAATATACCTATTTTTCCCCAAGCCACAAATCATTTTCAAGAATTGATTATATTTTACTTTCATCACCACTGCTTTCAGATCTAATACACATTGAGTTCCTACCACAAAGTGTTTCTGACCATAATGCTGTATTGGCACAACTCCAGATTAAGACATCCTGTAAATCGTCAAGATGGAGATTTAATACTATACTTTTACAGAATGAGGAATTCCTATCTCAACTGAGACCAGAACTGACTGAGTTTATCAGATTGAATCAAAATTCAGTCTCCAACAATGATATGCTATGGGGATCTGTCAAAGGCTTTTTAAGGAACAAAGCCATCTCCTTTTCTGCTAGACTTAAAAAGAAATATGTTGAAAAAATATCAGTATTAGAAAAAAGATGTGGGGACTTGGAAAAGGAATTAGGATACAACTTTTCCAATATTAAACAACATGAGTTAAATGTGGAAAGGGCTGCACTCAGTGATTTGCTTCGCAGAAGAGCAGAATATCTTATGCATATTACGAAACAGAAATACTATATAGATGGAAGCAGACCAAGCCGGCTCCTTGCACTTACTCTGAAAAAACATGAGCAACGTTTTAATATAAGGGCGATTAGAAATTCAAAAAATGTTCTCAATTCACATCCCAAAGATATTAACAAAATATTCATGTCATTCTTTGAAAAATTATATGTTTCAGAAACACAACCCAGTACTGGCCAGTTAAAAAGATTTTTCGACCAATTGAATTTAAATAAACTTTCAGAGGAGGAGGTGGACAGCCTTGACTCTGATATAACTCTAGAAGAACTACATAATGCAGTAACTTGTTCAAGTAAAGGAAAGTCTCCCGGAATTGACGGTCTTCCGGCTGAGTTATACCTGGTGCTGTGGGATTTATTAGGCCACATTTGGTTACGTACTATAAATGAAGCCGTATTCAAAGGCCATTTTCACCAAGACTTAAATACAGCTCTAATCTCTGTTCTACCTAAACCCGGAAAAGATCACTCAGACTGTTCTAATTATAGGCCCATTTCCTTGATAAATGAAGATGTCAAAATTTATGCTAAAGTTATTGCTAGACGTCTACAAGTAGTAATACATAAGCTAATTGGTCCAGATCAATCAGGTTTTATCCCTGGACGCCTGGCTTCTGACAACGTCCGCCGAGTGTTACACGTTATTGCGGAATCAAGGAAATTGAAAGTGCCTAGTGGCCTTCTATTTATTGATGCCGAAAAAGCCTTTGATCGGCTTGAATGGGGTTATCTGTGGTATACTTTAAAGAAGTTCAATTTTGGCGACCGGTTCATTAGAATGATACAAACTCTATACACTAATCCCATGGCCAGGGTATCTACTGGTGGACTCATATCGGACAGATTTCATATTCATAGAGGTACGAGGCAGGGTTGTCCACTTTCCCCCTTTTTGTTTAATCTATCAATAGAACCTCTGGCACAGTATGTTAGGCAGTGCAATCTGGTTACGCCAATCCGGTTGGGTGCTTCAAACCACTCCATTTCCCTATATGCAGATGACATATTATTATTTCTATCTGACTTGCAGCGCTCGCTCCCTAATGCCCTCAAAATTCTAGACGAATTTGGCATACTATCGGGATTTAAAATTAATCTTTCGAAAACTATTTTGATGCCTCTTAATTCCGATGGTCTAAACCTTTCTGTTCCAAGCAATATCTTAATATCAACACAAGTTAAATACTTAGGGATCGAACTCAGACCTACTTTATCCCTAATCTCAAAAATAAACTTTATGGCAATCTCTGAGAAAATTGAGGCTGATATTCAACGGTGGATATGTCTGCCCTCTTCACCTTCAGCCCGGATGTCAGTGATAAAGATGAATATTCTGCCTCGCATTAATTTTATTAGTTCCATGCTTCCTCTCCCCCCACCTACAAATTATTGGAAGAAAATAGATTCTTTACTAAGAAAATATATTTGGAATGGAAAACGTCCCCGCGTTAAGTGGTTTACACTTCAAAGAATTAAAACGAAAGGCGGATGGGGCTGCCCAAATTTTAAATTGTATCATTGGTCCTTTGTTCTGCTCTCGGTCAAGAAATGGTTTGATCCTTGTTCACAGTCCTCGTGGAAAGTAATAGAGCAAGAGATTATTTCACCAATTCGATTGCAGGATTTTTTATTTTCTGGTCTCTCATATAGGAAGTGCTCATTACATTATGGACCTATACTCTCCTACACTCTCCAAATATTTAAAAAGATTGAATCCCTTTTTCCTTCTAAAACAATTTGGCATACTCATACTCCTATATGGCACAATCGGAATCTACTTTCTGGTGGGAAGCCATTTGTACAGCCAAATTGGGCTGCAAAAGGTGTTCTAACGTTAAATGATGTAAGTGGAGAGAAATCAATTTTGAATTTTCAAGACTTAACAGGAAGATTTAACATTTCCCGTAACACTTTATTTCTATATTTTCAACTTCGTTCCGCATTAAAAAATCTAAAAGTTCCTTGGGGCAATAATCTTCTGATCCACCCAGTAATGCAATGGATTCAAAAAGCACCAAGCATAGGAATGGTCTCTTATTTTTACTTTTGCCTCTCAAACCTTAATTCTGATGACTTCCCTAAAGCTAGAGTGTGGGAAGCAGATCTGACTCCCTATAATAGAAGCATTGATTGGGACTCAGTATGGGTTAATACATTCCATGCATCCTCAAACTCTAACCACAAATTCATTCACTTTAAAATTATTCACAGAGCATATTTAACCACGCGTATACGTTATGCGATGGGTATTTCACCCCAGCCGTATTGCATGTTCTGCGGACCAGGTTGCCTTGACACTTTCAGGCATATGTTATGGGACTGTCCAGGTGTACAAAAATTCTGGGACATCACGCTTGATGGTATATATAAGATTATCGGCATTCGTTTTCCTAAGGATCCTGTTGTTTTGTTGTTGAATGATAATTCCAGGTTTCCTGTAAATGGGAAACAACTGAAATTTTGGCTGGCAGCTTTGACTGCGGCAAAGAAACTTTTAGTTCAACGCTGGAAACCCCCGCATGACCTTTCTGCTAAGCACTGGATTCACTCCTTATTGGAAATACTTTATCTGGAACTGTCTTCTGCAAGGACTAATCACGCAAAGCCTGCTACTCTTTCTATGTGGCAGAACTGGATTTCCATAGCTTCAAAGATTTTGGTTATTTAGTCTAAGGTTGTTATTCGGTTGTGAATATTACAACTGATTCAATTTGTATATTTTTGTGTATATTTCTTTGAGCTTATTCTGTTGTACTTTTGATTTACATGAGTCCTGGGGTGCAGTGGGATAGGGGTGGGATGGGGGTGGTTGTGGGTGGGTATTAGTTTAAATCAGGATCTTTCTTTTTCTGTTGTGTTGTATTTTTGCATATTCTATCAAAATAAAAACAGTGAATTACAAAAAAAAAAAAAAAAAGAAATCACAGATTCTCATTTCTGTAACAGGACCCAGATGCTGTACAGTGGGAAAGCCAGCCTGGCAACATAGTGCGTATTAATGGAAGGACACTACATCGTGCCAAATTCCCGCTGCGCTAATTGTATTGTGTTCACAGAGCTCACAAGCTATCAGACAGTTGTATGGCAACCACCTCCGGTGCCAAATAGAACTTTTCAGATATAGACATGCAGTACAAGAAGAAAAAGATGGAAAATTGTACTGGAGTCCGAAATAAAAAAAGAGGACAATTAGGAAACTGGACCTTGAAATAAAAAAACGTGAGTGGGAGGTGAGTTATGCCTTCAATGTACATTATATGCTAACTGTAACACAAATGTATTAATCATTATTCTCCTTTCCTCCCACAGCTCCAAGAAGATGACACATCTTAAAATAAAAAAATATAAGGGAAATTCTCGTAAAGTCAAGTGAGCCATGACATATGAGCTCCCATTGTGAGCGCACAGGACCAGCGGCATCTTTAGTAGTTTTTTTAATTTTTCCCCCAGCAATCAGTACAAATAAGCATCGTTATAAGGCACAGCCCCCCAGTGCCAGGTGTGGCCACTAGCCTATATGAAGGCCCAAAATGGTGTTGTGTTCCTTTCTGCTCTGACAATAGCGTGCCCATTCTTGCGAGATGTGGTGGATGAAGAAGCACTTGTGCTCAGGAGAGCCTTCAGAAAGGGTCTTCAGGGACCAGTTGGACCCACTGGCCTTCCCTGATGACCATCTATATGAAAGATACAGGTTTTCTGCAGATGGCATCAGGTATCTGTGCAGACTGCTGGGTCCCAGGATTAAGCACCGCACAGCACGGAGCCATGCACTGAGTGTGGAGCAAATGGTTTGTGTGGCCTTGGGGGATGCAGAACAGCTGAACAAGGCCACAATTTGCTGCACAATAAGGAGTGTGTGTCTGGCTATCAAAGCATTAGCAGATGTCTTCATCCCCTTCCCTGGCCACAGAAGACTCTGTGACATCAAAGAGGAGTTCTATAGGATTGCAGGTAAGAGGATCTACAAATTACAGGACAACTGTTAACACTCATAGTAGGATACTCATTACTTTGTGTGACCGGTTTCCCCAATGTCATTGGTGCACTGGACTGCACACACATAAGGATAAAAGAGTCCTCAGGTGCCCATGAGGCGGATTTTGTGAATAGGAAATCCTTTCACAGCATTAATGTTCAGGTGAACATAACATTTTGATATTGTCCATTGATGAACACTGTGCATTGCCAGCGATGTGCATTGATTGGTTTAATATTCCTCATCTTATGATTTCAGATGGTCTGCAATGCTGACTGTGTGATCAGCAATGTTGTGGCAAAATGGCCTGGCTCAGTCCATGACGCCAGAATCTTTCGGGCCTCTGAAATCTATCAGCGCCTATCACAAGGTGATCCACACAAACCCCTATTAATAACCACTTTTTACATCATGGCTGTGTCAAGAATATCACTGTGTTTATGAGGTAGTAATGATGAGATTTTGTGTTGACAGGTGAATTCTCTGGTGTGTTGCTGGGAGACAGGGTGTATGGCTGCCAGCCTTTTCTCCTGACACCTTTCACAGACCCCCAGGAAGCACAGCAGACCTACAACCATGCCAGGGCCAGGACTAGGGCCAGAGTTGACATGACCTTTGGCCTCCTGAAGGCACGCTTTCACTGCCTTCACAAATTAAGGGTCAGCCCTGTGAGGGCATGTGACATTACTGTGGCTTATGCTGTCCTCCACAATGTGGCTTGCCTGAGGAAGATGAGGGGCCCCAGAGTGCCACCAGCCATGGACTGGGACAATCCGGCAATCTTCCCTGATGACGACAGTGGTCGGCTGCTGAGGGACCAATATGTGTTGAATTATTTTAGTTAGTATGTGTACTTTCAATTTTGGTTAAATATGTCCTGCAGTGGCAGAGGAATTTGGGAGTTTTTTTGTGTTAATTTTTGTGTTTTTTTTTTTTAATTGATTTGGCCTCTTGTGATGTTTGTGCTGTATACTGTGTGTAATACAAGCTTGCAGGGAGGCTACTGCATCCATTTATTTGTCTGTTCAGTTGATGTGTATGGATTTGTCCTGCATTTATTTCAGTGTGCAGACATGCGGGGTGTGTTATATACAGACCTTTGAATGTGTATTTATCCTTTTGTTGTATAATATGCTTTGATTCTGTGCTTTCCATCTTGTAGAGTCACTGTGTGACTTCAGTTTCAAAAGGAGCTGATGGTTTACCTGCTTTGTTTTAACCTTATTCAATAAAGGAACATAATGTTACACTTTGTGTTTTTATATTTATATGGAATGTGCACTGTTAAAAATTGCTGTAGTTTTTACAGTAAATATTTACAATAGACTACTGTTTTTTTTTAATTTTACAGCATTACTGTATTTTGCCATGTGGGACCATGCATAATTGCTGTGAATTTTAGAGGTCCAATAAGATACTGTGTTTTTTTTTTTTTTTAAGGTAGATCACTGTTATTGCATGTTCCTATGACTTCTGCAGTAAATGCAGAAGAAGAAAAAACAGTTGCAAAAGTTTTCGTCATCTTCAGTGGACATCTTTGGAGTTGGGACTTTCCATTGCTTGGTTTTTATGTTTATTTATATTTGTATAAATTACAAAAGCAAACAACTTGATCCATATTCCATTCCAGTTGGTGGCGATAATGCACCAATAAGCTAGGTTGCCAACCGCCAATAAACACCAAAAAAGAAGTTGGGACTTTCTACGTGCTTGCGTAATCATCACCAGCACTCAAATCATCACCAGCACTCAAATCATCACCAGCACTCACCTCGTGCTCTACGGTTACCGGAGGAGGAGGATCTCTAATGAGAGCGAGTCGAGGTGTGTTACATCTACAATATGGTATCCTTTTACATCCACGTTGCAAAATGGATAATCTAGATTATTTGTCCAATTTTATGATGAATTTGCTTGATGAGTCGTCACAGATTAACGATTAGCTGTCTATATTTTCTTCACCATTAAAGTGTGGCCATGCTGTCATTTTACTATAAGATTATTGATAACTGCTCGGTATAACATTCTTTTACATTGTTGTTGGTAGTAGACATGTAAGCTTTTAAACGTTTTAAGCTTTTAAGTTGATTGTGTAGGTTTTATGCAGTTAAATAGTGTTTAACTTGACTGCCAAGCCATTAACGTTAGTTTGCAGTGCACATGCTTTATTGCTGTGCATTTATTAGCTTGTGAAGTTTATATTTTTTTAAAGTTGAAAATGTTTATCTGTCACTTTTGTAATAACCCTGAGTTTTGTACAGCATGTGAAATTACATAGAAATGTGCCTAAATCAGGTTTTAGATGTGCTGTACCTGATTGCCCACATATTTTCACTACGTTTTCTTCATTGAAGTCCCACATATACAGAAATCACAGGGAACATCACCAGTCTGCTGCTAAAGAGCATCAGGCACAGATGTGTGATAAAACATTTAAATGCCATGTAGACTTTTGTGAAGTTCAATGTGGGACCCTAACACAGCTTTTGTCTCATTTAAAGAGCCATATTCAGTCAGGTCTGGAGATCCGTTGCCCATTTGGTTGCAACAGGACATTTAAGGTGAGATCTACATTTGCATCACATGTATCACGGACACATAAAATGTGCTCTGTAAACCATCTGATAGAGCCTGCTATGACCATGGAAACCCCAGTTTCAGATGTCGTGTCTGAGAGTGAGAGATCAGAAGTTGCAGAGCAAAATCTTTCTGAAGTTGTGGATGAATCTCTTTTTCTAAGAAATTTAACCCTCTTCTATCTGAAACTGCAAGCTAAATTGCTATTGCCTGAGTCTACCATTCAAGGCATTGTTGAAGAATTTCAAAACATCCATGACATTGGGCAGTCATATTTTCTTAGCAAACTGAGAGAAAAGCTTGCTTTGCTTGAATTACCAGAGGAAAGGATTAATGATGTGATTGATCAGTTGTCTAGGGAGGATTTGCTGACAGCTTGTAATAGTGGAGTTCTAAGTACAGCACAGAGGAGAAAGACTACTTTCAAGCAAGATTTCTACTATGTTGAGCCAGTCCCTATTTTTTTAGGAGTCAGTGAAAGAAATGGGAAAGAGTACTTTGCTCAATATGTCCCAGTTAAACAGACCATCAGTGCTCTTTCAGTGCCAGTCTGTGATCAATATGAACAGATGCACTCGCAAACAGCTGAAAATGATCTGTTTCGGGATGTAAAGGATGGTAAGAATTTTTCTGAAAATTCTCTCTTTCAAACTGATCCATCATCTCTGGGTTTGAACATTTACCAGGATTCATTTGAGGTGGTAAATCCTTTAGCCTCAGCTAGAAAAAAACAAATTACTGGCAGTTTCTCTCACCTTGTCTGATATTTTACCTCACAACAGGTCAAACATAGACCACATGCAACTTGTTCTTTTGTGTAATGAGCAATATTTTAAGTACTTTTGGTCCAGCTCATGTTTTTAGATCAATAATTGAAGATCTCAAAGATCTTGAGGAGAATGGTGTTGTGGTGAATGATGGCAAAACTTTGAAAGCTTCTTTGTGTTCCATCGTAGGTGACAACCTGGGATCCCACATGATTGGTGGTTTTGTCGAGAACTTTAGCCGAAGCCTACATTTCTGCAGGTATTGCACCATTGAGAGAGACTCATTCCATGCCACACCTTTAGAACCTGCTATGAAGCGAACTGTGGAGTCTTACGAGAGAAACATTCAGGAACTTGCTACCTTAGGCGATAATGTAGTTGATGGAGTCAAATTTAACTCTCCTTTTAATCAGCTGAATTCTTTTCATGTTTGTCAGCCTGGCTTGCCCCCCTGCCTTGGACATGACCTCTTTGAGGGTGTTGTGGCATCTGATCTTAAGTTGTACATTGATTACTTGGTAAATCAAGAAAAATGCTTTACTTTCACAGAGCTTAATTGCTATATTAAACAGTTTAAGTACACAGGAAATGATGCTGCCAATAAACCAGCTGATGTTAACTTGGGGAGTGAGAAGCTTTGTGGTCACGCTGTTCAGAACTGGTGTCTTCTAAGACTTTTACCAGTTATTGTTGGACACCGAATTAAGGATCCAGAATCAGAAGGGTGGCAGCTCGTTCTACTCCTCAGACAAATTGTAGACCTAATTTGTGCACCAGCAATACTGGCAGATCAGGTTGCTTATCTGAAAGTGCTCATTGATGAGTACATTCATTTTAGGTATGTGACTTTCCCTTCTAAGCCTCTCAAGCCTAAACATCACTACTTGTGCCATTACCCAGAGCTTATAAAACAATTTGGACCACTCATTCGCTTATGGACTATGCGGTTTGAGAGCAAACATACCTATTTTAAACAATGTGCTAGAAAATTGCACAACTTCAAAAATGTATGTGCAACACTTGCAGAAAGGCACCAGCTTCTCCAAGCCTATTTAAGTGCTGGAAACCTCTTTCAGCTTTCTGTGCAAGTTGAAAAAGGCTCTGAATTTTATTCTTGTGATTTTTAACGAAGCGATCAGGGAATCAGTTGATCATTTTGATTTTCAGCCAGGCAATACATTAGTAGCTACTGAAATCACTTTGAAAGGAACAAAGTACAGGAAAGGCATGGTTGTTCTTTTGGCCAGTAATGATGAGGGTTTGGAGGTTGGCAGAATTAAACTAATTCTTGTTCACCAGAATTCTGTGGTTTACTTTGTGTCTGAGAAACGGTGTGCTGTGCGGTTGGTGGATTTGGGTGTATACTGCATAACAGATGAGGACCCAAGACATGTCTGTGTACTTCAAGAGGATATATTAGATTATTACCCTCTCCAGGAGTATAACACATGTGGCTTGTCTGTGATTGTGTTTCCACTCTTTTTCCAGTCTTTTTCTACACTCTTTTCCATCTTTTTAAGGTATGTCTAATTTAGAGGAAATAAAACTTGCCATCTCCTCTTCGTTACCTGGTCTCTCTGATGAAACGCTTCAAAAATTTATCCATGGTCTTTCTGCTATTGGTGTTGAGACAAAAGATGACCTCCGGTATGTCAAAGAAGAAGACCTCATGGAATTCCTCAGGCCTATACAATGCCGCAAACTACTGAATGCATGAAAAAATGAAGGTATGTTTTATTTGATTTGATAGTGCAGAATATTGATTTGATAGTGCAGAATATTGTTAAGCAGTACCCGGACAGCTTTGCTGATGTTCTGTCTGATGGAACAAAAATAGGTAGTGGGTATGCATCTTTGCTCTTGCAAGTTAAAACCCGTGTTGAACATGTAAACAGACACAACACTTTAGCTCGTCGGAGAAAAGAACGACTACGATCATCATGTTAGAACCATAAGCCATAACCATAGGAGAAAATGATGACACTCTAGAAGAGAAGCGCAAGCAAATGGTGCTGCTTCATTCTACTGAAGAAATGTCTGGAGCCAATAGAGGAGAACTTCACAAGTTGATTTAGGTCACATATTACCGTCAACGCCGTGATATAAACGCCACTCCACCACTTTCTGGACTAAAGAACTCATGGCCTTACCTGTTTTGTCTGAAGGGGATCTTTTTACATTTCCAATTGCTTACTGACATCTCACTGCTACAAAAAATCATGGAGAGCATTGAAGGGAAAGGAAAGAGGATTCTAAGATTTATTCAAGAAAAGCCAACAAACAAAGAGGTGTGTGCTGTTCTGTCAAAGTATCAAGAGGGAAATTCTCTGGTCCTGTGCATCTTAACTCTTAATGGCCCATTTCAAAGAGAGAACAGAATCACTTCTAATTGAAGCTGATGTAAGTATAACATTTAGATTTTTAATGTCTTAAATATTTAATTGCAAATATTTAATGCAAAATTCATTTTTGTTTTTCTTAGGCAGCAGCAACTGCAGCCGACATGGAAAGAGAGGGATTACCGGATTCACCCGCATTGATCATCCAAGGTTTGTTGCTTACTTTGTGTCTGTCTCCATCAATTATTTGCTTTCTAGCTCTTGTACCTCTTTGTCCTGTACTGTTTTTTTTTTCTTCTCACTTTAATGGCCATTTTAAAAATTGATTTTTGCCACCTCTGTTCCTGTATTCTATTTCACAATTATATTCTCATTCCTATATTCCTTCCATAGTTAGCTCTCTCTGTGCCCTGTTTTTGTTGTTGTTGTCTCTGAACCATTCTCTCTCCTTAACAAAAATCCTTATTAGTAACATTAGTCTAGATTATAAATTCCATAGTGTATAGTGTCTATCTAAAAATTTTAAATTACATCATGATTTTGTCATGGACGCGGGGATAAAAACGGACCCAAGTGCAGGATAGCGTAACAGAAACGGGGATTTATTAACAAAAAAAACACAGAACAGGAACACGGACTCCGCACTGCACAAGGCAACGCGGCTCAACTAAATAGTACTAATAATTATCATGACACATGAGGGACAGGTGTGCAGAAGCAGGGAGGAAAAGACAAGGTCGGGGCAGACACGTGAACACAGAACATAAACAAAAAGGCACATGGCCAAAGTCCGGGCAGAGTCCTGACAGATTTACTCACCCACAAGCCATCCCAGGTGTATATGACTTTTTTCTTTCAGACAAATACAATCAGTTGTTTTAAAGAATGTCCTGGATCTTCCAAGCTTTAAAATGGCAGTGAATTGATGATGAGATTTTAAAGCTCTAAAAAGTGCATCATCCATCATAAAAGTAATCCAGTAAAAAGTAATTATAGGGGGTAAATAAAGACCCTCTGAAGCGAAGCGATGTGATTGTAAGAAAAATATACATTGTTGAACTAGTCGACTTATGCCAAAAGAAAGTAACTCCCTACATGATGTATGACGTAGGAGTAGTGTATGATTTAACGCCTCTCGTAACAAATAGGGCTGTGTAACAAACTCAAGGTCTTCTCTTATATCAATATCCTCAGAAATTTGTCTTTAAAAATTCTTCTTTTTTGTTGTTTTTTGCTCTATCCTCTGCGCTTCCATGTTCTTCTATACGTCAGGTCGGAGTTCACTCTTTCGCCATAAATATGCTGAAAAGTCGACTTATGCCAAAAGAAAGTAAAAAGTATATATTTTAATTTATATGGTTTTAAATACGGATATTTTTCTTAAACAAATGCATCGCTTCACTTCAGAAGGCCTGAGCCATGTGGAGTACTTTTATGATCGATGGGTGCACTTTTTGGGCTTCAAAATCTTGCCTGTCATTCACTACCATAATAAAGAGAAGAGCTAGGACTTTTTTTTTTTATGTAACTCCGATTGTATTTGTCTGAAAGAAGAAAGTAATTTACTCCTAGGATAGCGTGAGTAAATCATGGTAATTTTCACTTCATTTCATTCTTTTCAGACTATCCCTTTAACATGAGCTATACAACACTTATTAAATTATGCCCTGCCATATTCTTATTTTATTTTTTATAGGTGAATCCATGACCCCAAGCAAATGGATGTTGTCTGTCGAGAGGGAAGTTGTCCTGGGCCCATTTTCAGAGGCATTTGTTGAGGGCCTGGCAGCATTGTTTGCGACCTATTACAACTTAAATCTTGCTTATCAGGATGACGCTGCATGCACGCTGGAATTTATTCAGAGGTATTTAAATTCAGAGCATAAAATCTTATTCAATATTTATTGTTACTTTCACTTTTTTACTTTTTTTTTTTTTTTAGGTTTTCAATTTAGGATAGTTTATCAGAATTAGATATTTTATGGAAAAGTTTTCAAATGAACAACAAAAAATTGCTAACCACATACTGAATAGAGAATTATTTTATTCACTGCATGTTACTAAAAAGTGCAAGGTGTATCAGGATTAAAAACTAGACGAGCACAAGCAGATGCTTCAAGTTGCTTTTCTTCAGTACTTCCATTCCAGCAAACATTCACTCTTTTTTCGTTGTAGACTATTTAAGAATAATCACCTGGATTCTATTAGCAAGAGTAGAATGCCAAGAGTATAGCAGTTAAGTATAGCACAACTGTAGCAAATAATCTATTAGAAATATGCAAATCATTCAAATACTACAAACAATGCAAAAACCGTATAAAAAATAAAAGAAATTATTCTAATGACTAAAATAACAGTGAAAGATAATTAAAAAGAATAGCAATTCTATAATGACTTTTTTGGAGTGTGTTGCAGCCATCAATATCTAAACTTGTTTATTTATTAAATACAAATAAGTTGGTCAGTGAAAATATTGGAAATATTTTTTGTGCGTTTTTTTTTCTTCAGTTAAAGTTGAAAGAGTATTGACATCACAGATTTTTGATTTTATTGCATTTTACAAAATGCGGTTGCACTTCCAATACAGTACAACTACCTTATCTTAAATCTCTTAAGGAGATCATTAGTGTTGTAGTACTCGAGATCGGTCTTGGTCTCGTCTCGGAATCGACCGCATTTTTACTCGGTCTCGTACGAAGAGGACTCGGGATTTCATTTCAAGACCGGTCAAGACCAAAACTGAGGGCATATCACGAAATTATTTGTTAACATCATTACTGCGATTGGACAATAAACTTCCGACCAAGAGCTTGACTCGTGTCTAATTTTAAATGTTTTTAGTTTTTACTCCCCTCCCCGTGCCGCACCGCACCGCCAACCCCCAACCCCCACATCGCATTACACTCCACACGTGAAAGCGGGAGACAGGAGAGCAAGCTGTGCCGTCACCGTGACCGTGACTGTCGGAGAGATGTCAGCCAAATCTTCTGTTATACAATTTGGCTACCTAAACCACAAAGAGTTCATCTGTAAAATTGCATCCAAAAGAAAACATACTGTACAGCAGTGTGTAAGTTCTGCAACCCAACGCTTACTGAGACGGCTGGGACCACATCAAACTTCTATCGACATTCGGAAAGGAAGCATAAAGAAAGGTAAGCTAAGTGCAAGTAATGCTGGCAAATTTTGCTGTAATGATAGCAAATTTTGCTGTACCAAAACTCAAGTTCACCCCTCCCTCCCCATAGTGTTGTGCGATATTAACCAAAAACTAAGTCAAATCATATGTGAGATATATTTGTTAAAACAAACTGATCAAAAATAAAATGCAAAAACAGGGTTTCCTTCCACGTTGCACAATAAAGCTACACAATAGCGTTACCAACATGTAAATTAAAAATATATAATAATTATTATATAATAATTTGCCTACTAAGCAAGACTTAATGCTTGGATCTGTATGATACATACGAGCTTGTTAGGAGTGTTTTGCCACTGCAGTTCATTCAGGTTTGGCATATAATGTCATCAATGTTTAAGGTTTTCCCAATTACAATTTTTGTAATTTTATGGCTGAAACACCTGCATTGTGTTAGGTGGATGGCAAACCATGGAAAAGGAGTTCTGAATAAATGGTTAAGTTAATTTCAGCTCTTAAGTGTTTGTTCACATTTATTTGCTTATAGAAGAAAAAGATAAATTCCCACATATCTGCAATGTCTTTTGATTATTTTATCAAAACTTCTCTCTTACACACCCACACACATGAGAGAAGTGCCAGTCGTATGCATATTCCACATTTTATCATAAGTGTGTCATGCAGTGTGGGGACTTGCACTGGTCTTGGTCTTGACTCGGTCTCGGCCTGTCTTGGTCTTGACTTGGTCTCGACCCTTCAAAGTCTTGGTCTTGTCTTGGTCTCGGTTTAGGTGGTCTTGACTACAACACTAGAGATCATTTAACAGCTGTATAATCACTGCAGTCTTCCTGTAGACAATGCACTAGATGCAGTCGATTACAGTGTGCAATGATTTACATGTTCTATAGCCAAATTTTTAGAAATGCGATTTTAAATCTGTATAATAATATAATCTGTACATTTTGTTTATTGTAAACATGGAGGGCTAAATATTTTTACATTAATTTCTGATCAAATTAAATATGACCCTAATTCTTCATTGAAATTAAATGTAATTTGAATTGTCTGACTAATTTTGTATTTTATTTTTAAGTGTATAATGTTTTTGATAATTAGATGGGGTGTGTGTTTTTTTCCACAGAGGACTTGTGGGCATCAACCTGGAAAATGGATCAAAAGTTGCTGCTGGAAAGCGAGACAAGAAAATGCATGGAATGAACCCACATGTATGCACACTGTTGCGTAAACTAATGGACTTTGAATGGCTTGTCGCCATTTAAAGTATTTCAATAGAATTGATACCACTGACCCGATTTCCAACACTCTAAAAAATGATGTGTTGGATTTACTTAAAATATGTATGCACCATTTTTGCATCACACTTTTTAAGTAAACCCAACTTGGAAAAAATTACTTAAAATTAACAAGAAAACTGTTGTTATATGTACTTAAATTTTTGGGTACACTCAACATTGTTTACTTAAAAATATATGTAACATGGTAGAATTTGCTAAGTAATTGCAAGTTAAGTTAACTTAAAATTTAAGCTCATTTATGTTAAAAAAGATAATTAATTGAGTTGAACCAATGTAAAATTTTAACTTATTTTAGATCATCAGCTATTGGTCTGCATACTGCACTGCTGCTTGAATGGGTTAAACGCAGAGCACAAATTCCTAGTATGGGTCACCATGTCACTTCACTAAAATAAATTACACATG
The DNA here is from genome assembly GCF_030014155.1 of Tachysurus vachellii. NCBI lineage: Eukaryota > Metazoa > Chordata > Actinopteri > Siluriformes > Bagridae > Tachysurus > Tachysurus vachellii. The sequence continues at coordinate 265,735 of NC_083480.1, forward strand.
CAAATCACACAAAATAAAGCATTTCACTTTATTTTTTGAAACAGGCTGCAATACAATGGTGAAGCCTAAAACCACACATCATGAATGTACAACAAATGTGTCAAATTAACAAATGAAAGTTCACTTCCAACAGGACACTTCCTTGATGCTGCCCCCTTTGCAACACATTCTTGCTCTGAACTAGAAGGAGAAAAAAACAGTTTTATATTTAGTATGAATAGACAAGACATTGCAGCGTCTTACTAGCATAGACCTTTTCAGTAAAAGATTGTATATACTAAAATGACCTAAAATGACGCATCACCTTTTTTTGGCAAAATACTCATATACTGGTAATTTATCAATACTGTTATTTAAAGATATTAATAGATTACGTTTTTGCATAATGTGCTATGCTGAGACCAGCGGATGTGGCTAGCGTGTCACGCCCTTCTGCTCCGCATTTACGCATGCGTAGAAGTTTCTCATTATTATAAGAAAATATGTTACGAGAAACAAAGTCATTATTACGAGAAACCTTTTCGTTATTATGAGAAAATAGTACTGGTGGTATGATGCACCCGTGAGCGCTAATTATATAAATGATTGGCAATTATCTGTTTGTGAATTATTCTAAAAAATGAAAAAAAATTACGTTTCAAGCCAACTTTTCTGGTTCATTTTGATGGTGGGAATTGAACAAAGAACTGCAAAGCGTTACACGGAGCAGGGCGGGAACAGCTTCATCCGAATTCGCAATTATCTTAATGCAAACGTGCCAACGTGATGCATGGTCATATACCTCTGAAATAAACAAATTAACCACTAGAACATTCATTCGATGGAGGCACACTGCTTTTAGGCGGACAATCGCGTGTACACTCGTTCAAACTGGACTTTCATAAGTATTCAAGTAACACGTTTCTAATTGTTGAAGCTAAATTCGTAGCAATTCAGAAATTCAATTTAAAAAAGTTTCTTTCTTGACCACAAACGCATTAACACAAATAAACGAATGTACGTTAAAACGACAAATCTTACCTCTTTTCAGCGTCTTCGTCTCTTTGCGTTTCAGAAAATATCTTCATCTAACACTACAAACAAGTGTTTATTAATGTCAAAACCTCAAAATCGAATATTTTGCTTAGTTTATAGAAAGTTAAGCTTACCTCTTTCCACCGTCTTCACATCACAAAATGGCTCCAGTTTTTTTTTCCAGATTTGCATATCACGTGGCTCACAGTCAAACTTAAAATATTATGTTATAATTACTTAGTTTTGATGCAATTTTAATACTAGTTGACGTGACTTATGTTTTTTCATTATATTTATGCATACACTTAGGTTCACCTTGTAACTTATATTTATGTTACAGACACTATATATGCTAAGTAGAGGTTGGAAAGTTAAAATTACTTTATTTGTGTTTAGTTTATTTATTTTTAAAAGTAATGGTTGTTCAGCCAACGAATCGTTTTTTACAGTGAAGTTCATATTCTTACCTACCTTAAAGGCAAGGCATTTAATGTGCAATCTCCTTTTCTTTTTTCTTTTTTTATTGTTTCACCAAATACATTTTGGAATCTGGTTATGTTAAATATCCATTACAATAAATTTATGTTAATGAACCTGTTATTGTGAGTTTTATTTGACAAAAATGCTTTAACTTACAGCAAACAAATGGTGAATTGAATTCCACATCAAATGCTCTAATTTACTGTAAAATGAATAGCAGTACATGTAAGTTCATTGTTGCTCTTGTAATTTCACTTGCATTCATAAACATTATTTCGACTTTAATTTTAGTTACAGCTGTAAAAAATGTACAGCATATATACATGTATATAAGTTGCCAAACTGCCAAAGTTGCCAGTAAGTTACTGTAAATTTTAGTTAATTTTTTACAGTGTGTGTACTAACCTTACTAAAATCAAGGCATTTCAATTAATATTAAAGTTTCAAAGAATAAATCAATTACAAATTATGAAAATATTTATTTATAGCACACTGTTAAAAATTGTCCTGTTAAAAAACAGTAAGTAACTGTCAGCACGGTTGCCAGCAAGTTACTGTTAAAATAACAGTGTCTTGTCTTGTTGAAATTTACAGTTTGTTACTGTTTTTATAAATACAGCATAAAGCTGTTATTTTCTACATTAACAGTAAATTACTGTCAAAAGCATTAACAGTTAATTAATGTTTATTTGCACTTTTTTAACTGTAAACTACAAATATGTTGTTATTATACTGAGAAATGGACTTAAGAAAAAAACATGTTTTAATACAACGTACAAATATAGCTTTTGAAACATTAAAAATTGAACACAATGCAGTGTAACTTCAAAATGTGCTTTATTAAAACTTTGAAAAACAAAAGCCACTCTAATCACAAAATATTCTCAAAATTAGTGGCTGATTTTTGTTTCACTGAATAAACAAAACTAATATATTATTAGAAACAAATAAATGAGTGACTCAGAGAAATACTGAGTGAATATGAATTAGTGAATCATTAGTAAATAAGAATTACTGAATGAAGAAAGAATTCAATGAAGAATGAAGTCAAAATTTAGGTATTCAAGAATGAACACCTGAAAAAATTGTGCGACTTTCACACTAAAAGCATGTTTTTGTTGTGTGTGAAGTGTATGTGTAAGGTGTGTGGTATGTTAGTGAATGAGTGGGTTCACTTATATGAAGTCCCATTCAAAGTCCATTAGCTTCTTAAGGAGACTGGCAACCAGAGTGTTGCATGATTTCTTTTTGTGAGCGACCTTCCCTGTCCGCTTTGATAGGACTTGTCCACCCTTGGTACCTTTTTCAGGATTTATGCCAATGAACCACCTGAAAAAAATGCATACATTCAGAATTAGTGTGGGTAAATGTTTACATAACGAGACTGTGAATAGAAATTAATATATGAATTGAAGCATCTAACCTCTGAATAAATTCCAACCTGGATGCAGCCTCAGCTTGATACTCCAACATTGAAAATGTAGAAAGTCAAAAACACAGCAGCAAGTCCAGACAGGAAACTTGGCTGGATGCCCTCACAGATTATTTGCCCCTCAAAACTAATCATCCATTTATGAATGCAGCTTCCTGGTTTTTCACCTAAAACATTCCAAAGAAAAAACAATGTCAGACAGTCACATAACATATTCATTTTGTACTGCAAGATTACAAATAAATGCAAGGGAACTGAGATCATTTTACCTAGTCACAGATCCCTGTTCTTATAACATAACAAATGCATTTCAAAATACTGATTGTGGACTGGTCTGGACAGAAACAGAAGTCAACATGTGTACATACTGTGTATTGTGACATTGTCAAATCCAGGGTAAATGGAAACAAAAACACACTAGCCTGACAGATGAGAACAAACTTCGTTGGTTTCAGCGTATATGCGCGTTGCTTTATTTATTGCTCGGAGTGGTTTTGCTTTTCTGTGCCACGTTCCTCTCATATTCAGCATAGCGATCGGGATGTTTAGATTTTAGGTGATAAATTAAACCCGGCGTGGAGAAAGTCTTTGCAGACGCACCGCCTCTTGAAATTTCGGCATTACATGTTTTGCAAATTGCCATCCGTGGGTCTTTCTCAGATATACTGAAATACGTCCACACCGCAGACATGTTGCTTCAGACAAGCACGTGCAGGCCGCGGTTTCTGTTTGCGTCATCACAACAAACTGTTGTTTCGGTGATCAAAGTCTTTTGGCCGAAAACCGAAAATGCACTTTTGGGCCATTTTCGGCCGAAAATTTTCGGTGGCCGAATATTCGGTGCATCCCTAGTAAAAATGTTGTTTTTCTGCACCATATATTGTGATAGAAATTCACAAAAAAATTCACCAGATAACTTGAATAACTCTATTTGGAAAGAATGAACCATTCGAGGATGATTGGGTGATTTTGTAGGTGCGTGAATACACATTGAAAATAATGAACAAATCACAAGCATAAATAAATACAATAGAACAAAGATACAAATGAAATAAATAGTGCTTTTATATATTTTCAGGTAAATCTAACAGGAACAGAAATTGAATAGTCAAATGTAAAATAACACTGCATATTCTTCACTGTATAAATTAAATATAATTAATTTGTGTTAAAACTACAAAAGTGATTTTTCTCTTTGTCTTTTGTTGTTTGATTGACATTATGACATGATGGTCAAACTTTGCATTTAATCTGAGAATCACGTACGTGAGGGGCATTGTTGTTACGCCCTTAAAGCTAGTGTAGGCAACGTTAGAGAAACCAGCCAGAGGTGCTAGATTATGAGAGTATCCAACTGTAAAAATACCCTCACAAATTAAGCATACATTTGATTTTGGTCATTTTTTGTGCGTACTATATGTGTAGTTGTTTCTAAAAGCAAAGCAAACTCATGGCACCAATTGAAACAGTTTTAGAAGTGCTTACAGAGCACACATAAGAGAGAGTCTAAAATTCAGTGAATCCTGAGGTCCTTCTTGTCAGTGGGGTCAAAGGATGTCAGTGTTTATGTCCATGAGCGCTTGAAGGCAACAAAACTTAAAATCAATTGGATTGTCATGAAATTTGATGAGCACATTTCATGCTAACCACACCACATGCTGCACTTGTGTGTTATTGTGATCTAGTATTTTAAATAATAAGTTAAAGCTTTATTTGGTATATGAGTAATTTTCTTTCTCCAAACCCACAGCTGTCTTCACAGGGTCAGCCAGGGGCACAGTCACAAGTCCCAAAAAGAAAAAGTCAGGTATGTAAATAATGTTTGTAGGGTAATTATTGGTGGATCTGACATCTCTATTAACATAGCTCATTTGTCAAGCAGATTCTCATAAGGAATTGAATTAATTAAATAGAATTTAAAGGGGACCTCTTATGCTCATTTCCAGTTCTATATTTTTTTATTCTGAAACTCCACTAGAATAGCTTTGCATGTCCACAGTTACAAAAAAAATCCTTATTTATCTTAAATTGGCCCTTTTATTCAGACCCTCAGTTCCTTGTCTGTCTGAAAAAAAGCCATTTTAGATGGAGCAATCTAGAAGCCTACTGGTTACTATTCTAATAAGCCTGCACATGATGTATATAATGTGGAGCCAAATATAATATTGTGTGTACACATTTACTGAAAGAGAGGATGTTCTGTTCTCATATTTCTCATATTTTTGGGGGTATCTACTGTAGATGCACCAGGGACACATTGATGTTGAAAAGACATTACAAAGTGCATTTTTGTCAATTATTATTTTTATTTTTTTCTGAGTGGATATATGACTGGACTGTAATCTTCTATCCCACAGGTGGACTAAGACATATGTCCGAGAGGAAAAAGCCACAAAAGAGTAAGTGCATGTAAATGCAATGATTGATACCTCTATCAGTGTGTTGACATTGCTAGTTTTTTAACTACTTACAACAGATAATTAGTCCTAACAGACAAACTATAAAATCCAACTGGCTTCAGGTGTCTAATTTGACCAAAATGCATTGCCAAGTAGAAGAAGAAGCAGCAATAGAGTATTCTCAATTGTGATCTGTGGCTCAGCAGTAGTATTGTTATTCCAGCAAGAATACCACATTGGAACTGAGAGTAATTTGGTTCTATGGTACAAGTTAAACCTGGTTCAGCTTTTGATTAAAGATAAACATCACTTGTCATCCTTGTAAGTCTGGTCACTACTTAAGTCTTCTTAGTTGTTTATTTTGTTTATTTATCTTCTTAGTCCTTTCCCCATCAGGACTGTTGTAAGAGAACGAGTGAGAAAGGTTAGACAGTCATACAAGAAAAGCATAGTGTAGACAGTATGCAGAGTGTAATATAATATTTAGAAACCTCCTTGTGTGTTGGCAATACATACTGAACATACCATAATTGTTAGATAGATCATTTTTATGTGTTTAGTCTTTTTGAATTACAGATTAGGAAGGAGCTTGTACTGAAAAATTCATTATCAGATACTGTAAATATCAACAATGACCCTTTGTATCCATGAAAATCAGTGCCTATAACCAATCATAATAGCCTTATGCTAAGAATGGAATTTGTGTTTTAATGCTTTTTATTTTCTTGACATGGCAAAGCAGAAATGTTGGTTGACATTGGGACATGGAGCCCTGTCCAGTATGGTATGTATTCTTCTGTTCTTCTGCTTTATCAATTATTGCATGCATTATTAATTTACTTTAACTTTGTTAATTTTTATTTATTTATTTATTTATTTATTTATTTATTTATTTATTGGCTACAATGATTTGTTATTAAACTGTTCTGTTTCACAAATGGTGGTGGTAGCTCATAGATGGAAAATGAAACTGTTATACTTATAAAAACCTGTTGTGTAATGTTGTGTGCTTTACACTTGTTAGGGCCCGAGCACCGAATGGTGCGAAGCCCTATTGTTTTTGCTCGGGAGTATTATTTTTTTTATTTTTATTTTTTTTACCCACACATTGGCCAATTGGGGTCCCTTAACATGCTCGAAAACTCTTGAAATTTGGAACACATGTCAGAGTCGTGCGACACTGGGTTTCGGCAAAGGCTGGAATACGAGCGTGGCAGGGGGCTCTGTAGCGCCCCCTGTAATGCAAAAACAAACATTGGTGCAGAGATCGGGCAATTATGTAGAGTTGGTACGCATATAGATCTCATCGACCCGAACAATTTTCTCGCTCTAACCTATGAGCTCCGCCCAACAGGAAGTAGGCCATTTTGGATTGTTTTATAAGTGCATGCGGTGAACTTTTAAATACTCCTCCTAGGACATTCATGCGACAACAGGTGCCAGGAAGTGTGTCAGTCACAACAGTTGCATGTGGTGAACTTTTAAATACTCCTCCTAGGACATTCATGCGATTGACACCAAAAGTGGTCAACATGATGCCGAGACATTGCACTTGCTAAATTGCGAAGGGATTTTTGATATCTCGAACGGTGCTGCCATGGCGAGGCGACTAATTTATGGCCAATTCAGAGAAACAGGAAGTGTCTTCTATCTAAGGCAAAAATGTCTTATTGTGATGAGACGCGGTGTGTATGTTCGGCCAAGGATTCTGATCGCATCGATGTGCTTATTGTGAGTCCCGGGTATAGCGCCACCAACAGGCTCCAGGAAGTGTCAGTCACAAAGGTGGATTTTTTGACAGCTGCATGCGGTAAACTTTTAAATACTCCTCCTAGGGGATTCATGCAATTGAGACCAGACTTGGCCACCATGACGCAGAGATATTGGAGATGCGAAATTGCGAACGGATTTTTGATATCTAAAACACTGTTGCCATGGCATCGTGTCAAATTTTACTTTTAAAATATGGCATATTTAAGGCTTTTGGCTTGCTTAGATTAACTTGAAATTTGACACATACATCCCATTTGTCGGCTGTTAAGTGTGGACAAAAAGGTCAGACAAAGGTGTGTCTCTTAAGTGGCTCACTAGCGCCCCCATTTGTCTAAAATGTGGGGTTTCATTTACCTACAGTCCCCAAATGGGTCAGTAACAACATAAAATAGTCCACTGATATTTACCCACTTGATGCACTTGCCCACCGTGCATTGTTTTCTGGGAGGCACCGTATAGCGATAAACAAACGTGCGAGGGCCCGTCATCGCTGCTTGCAGCTATATTTAAAAGGTTGATGTTTATTGGAAACACCCAAGTACAAGTTCAAAACAAATGTCCTTCTTTTTTAGTGGCAAGGAGCGGGCCCATTCCTGCCAGCCAAAGGATTCTCTCCAAATGAATAAAAGTAAATAAAATGTACAATTTTAATCCATTTTGGTTTCTGCTTATTTATTACATTTTTTTCTGAGCTGCATTTGAAGTTGTATCACATCTTTCTGTAGTGGTGAAAAGATGGAAATCTCCAGTAAATGTGACAAATGGGGTTTAACCCCTTTTTGGGATGTGGTAGCTCAGTGGTTAAGGTGTTGGGCTACTGATCGGAAGGTCATGGGTTCAAACCCCAGGCTGCCACTGCTGGGCCCCTGAGCAAGGCCCTTAACCCTCAGTTGCTCAGTTGTAAGTCACTCTGGATAAGGGTGTCTGCTAAATGCCGTAAATGTAAACCCCAAGCAGGCTTAAATAGAAACATACTTAATCCAACTCAATTTCCTTTTCAGGTGTCACTCAGAAACATGTTTTTATATGTCATGATTATAAATTGCACTATATGTTATTTTATTACAGTTTACATAATTAATAATAATTTGTTACATTTATATAGCACTTTACTGTGTACTGAAAGTGCTTTACATGGAAGGGGAATCTCCTCAACCACCACCAATGAGCACCATCCACTTGGAGACAGAGTGATGAAGCTAGTCAGTCATAACTTGATTTTGTGTTCTGTTGTCCGTGCTTTTCAAGTTAACTTAACCTTACAGTCCACTGTTAAGAAAGGCCTGTTTGAGAATTATGAAGCTAGAATATGGTTCAACAACAAGTGACCATCTTCATACTATTACATTCTCTCTCCCACACTCTCACTGTCTTCCACTCCAAACTTGTCAGCTGACTGTTGGTGTTTTACTTCTTAAACCAATCATATTTTTGTCTCAACCCTCTTGATCCAAACGTGTCATAGTTGTTAAAGTTTAAAGCTGCTGTCAGTTGTCATTTCAGGCAAATCGACGTGACCCTCTTCCACCCCATTCACCTCCAGTCGTCATTGCATTCAGCTCCCATGGATCCTTCCACTGAGCTCCACATTCATCCAGATCTCAGCATTGCTTTTCAGCCCTGCATCACCACCTTTGTCTAGACTCCATGCCAAAGAATATTGGTTTTAACTTCTGCATCTTGTCAGTAAATTGTTATGATGACTCTTTAAGCCTTTAGTGAATAAATAGTCATTTGGTGTATTTTCATTTGTATTTTTGTCAAAGAACACAAATGAACTACAATAAACACTTGTAAAATATTATCATTTTTGTTTTTACTTTTCCATGCATCATGTTAACTCAAAACACAGTATGACAGTGATATGGTTGATGAAATAAATAAACAACTTACATTGAGCATATTTCATTGAGAAATTTGATTGTTTTAGGTGGATTACTTTGAAATGACAATTTGGGGTAGCATATAATTTAATTATAAATATACTTTTCTGGATCACCATGGTTATAGCTACTATAAATGAACACTAGTCACTAGTGTTTGTCACTAGTTAAAAGACAACTACTGATTTTTAACCCTAAACTGGACGAACTTCAAGTATGGATGCTGATTTGAGCGCTTAGTAACAAGTTCATTGGCGCGTCTCTATTGTAGTTTTTAAATACATTGATATATTGATATATATATATATTGATATATTGATATGCTCCGATTAGTTTATATATTTGCATTGTGCGTAAAACAATATGCACACATTTAAAACAAATTTACCTGTTTAAAAAGTGATGTTAACTAGGGATGAGCGAGTACAGCATTATCTGTATCTGTATCTGTTAACCATATGAATTATCTGTATCTGTATCTGTACTCGGAGTGGGTGGGGCCTAACCCGGCTTGTCTTGAAATGGGCGGGGCTTTGACCGGTATGTTAATTTAAGCATGCAATTGATATGGGTTGATCAGAAATTGTTATATTTATTGCTGATTAGAAAAATATTTACAGGACAGCATCAGGATTGAGCTTCAGATCAATGGTTTTGATCACGATAGCAAACGAACTATATTACAGAACAAGTTTTGCAACAATGAAAACAAAACAATGCAGTGCAATTATGAAGTAAAATGTAATGAACAACATAACTTTCTTTTTTAACTTTTCATTTTTTTATGATCAGTTTGATTTTTTTTATTTTTTTGGTTCTTTTTTATTTTTTTATTTCCACACCAGGTGTGTGTGTGAGTGTGTGTGAGAGAGTGAGTAAGAGGGAGAGCGAGAGAGATAGAGAGAGAGAGCAATTGGACTGTATTCTACGGATCAAATAGTCCGACGCTGTTTTTCAGATCTGCATTGACTTTAATGAAGACCAGTTGTTCCACATGGCTAGGGTCTAAGTTTGCACGCTGTGGACTGACCACATTTCCAGCTGTGCTAAAACACGCTCAGACTGGACACTTGTACAGTAGGTGGACAACTGAGATGCTGCAGTGCAAAGTGTGCAAGATTGGGCCAGCACTGAAGTTTGCTTGACCAGTATTTCACTGGGTCATCGGTAAGGCTGATGTCCCCATCTGTCAGGTAGGCCTCCATATCACCTGATGGTAAATGTGTCCTCATTGGCATAGCCGATTTCTTTTTCTGCAGGAAAGACAAGACTGAAGTGCTGCTGGTGGCAGGTGTCTCTTCTGTGTTTCTTGCAGGTGTAGCCACAGGGTCACAGAGCTCCATCCTGAGGGGTAATGTCCTCTTCAGTGCCTCCACATCAACATTGTTTGGAAAACAGCTGACCTTATATCTGGGGTCAAGGAGAGTGGCAAGCAGAAATGTGGAGTTTGCAAAAATTGGTTCGAAACGCCATTCTAATTCTTTGCTCAGACTGGCTGCCAGTTTCCTTGCTGCTGTGCCTAACTTTTCCCTGGACTCAGCTGCAACATCTTGGCCCAGCCCCACTGTGGCATCCTGATCATCATCACCAGCCATGAACATCAGATTCAACCTCCCACATGCAGTGACCTGATGATGAAGCAGGGGCCATGTAGGAGGGGGATGACCTCAGAGATGGAGATGGCTGTGTTTTGAGAGTGCCCGTGTGACCTCCTCAAAAGGACTAAGAACAGTGAGCATGTCTGATGCTAACCCCCACTCATTTGGATAGATGATTATTGGAGCTCTACCCATGTTAGACTCCTGTGTCATAATCTGCACAGCCCTGTGCTGCTCCACCAGCCGCTGGAGCATGTAGAACGTATAGTTCCACCTTGTTTTTATATCTGTTGCTGCGTCCCTGGGGGAGGTTCAATTGTGTTTGCAGCTCATGTAGTCTGTTGCTGGCTTTGCTTGAGCGATGAACATGGCCAGATATGCTCCTGGCTTTGGAGAGAAGGGATGTCACAACCCTGTTCTTCTCCAGTGCTTTGATCACCACCAAGTGAAGCGTATGGGACACGCACCGAATGTGCCCATATTCAGTCAAAGCTTTCACCATGTTGTCGGCATTATCTGAAACAACAAACCGTATTGTGACAGACTGACCAACAGACTCTTCCCACGCTCTCATCTTTTCCTTAAGGCAGCACAGAATGTTGTTTGATGTGTGCTCAATGTCCAGCACACCAACATTTAGCAGCCCTGCTTTCCTCTGTACTGAAGCTTCCCCTACACGTTCACACCAGTGCCCAGTAAGACAGAGATATGCATTGTGATTGCTGGTCCAGAGATCTGTAGTGAGGTTGATGACACCTCCTTCAGCTGCCTTAAGTGACTGGACCAACTCCCCTCTCATTGCCTCATACAGCTCAGGCACTACAGTTCGACTGAAATAGTGCCTCGATGGGATCTTATACTTGGGCTCTAAAAAGCCAACAAGTTGCTTGAAGCCTCTCCTCTCCACCACAGAGAAAGGTTCAAGATCAGTGCAGATCATTTTACCAATCATCTCTGTAATTTGTTTTGACCGGGGATGATTTGCTGAGAATGGCTGCTTTGCTGCAAATGCAGTGAGTATTGGTGAAGAGGAAGATGAATGTGAGCCCTTAGCAGCACCCAGCTGAACACCAGTGACTCGAGAAGGAAGAGGAGAGGAGGTGGCTGATACAGTGGGCTTTCTCATGTGATGGACATATAGCAGATGGTTATGTAGAGATGTTGTGTTGTAATGTTTTGCATCTCTGCCTCTGCTTAGCTTGGACTTGCAAAGCTTGCAAATGGCTTTGGAGGGATCATTTTCAGAAACAGTGAAAGAGTCCCATACTGCAGAAGTCCTCTTGGTCTTTGGTGGAGGAGGACCTCCATTGGTTCAGTGTCAGCTGAAGTATTCTCTGTATCACTCATTATTCTGTATCACTGATCATAAGAGGGAGAGAGAGAGTGTTTGTGTGTGTGTGTAGCTTAATTTATAATATTATTTATACCACTACTACCTTTATATTTTATGAAATACAGCAAAAAGTGTCAGACACTCGTAAAGTAAAAAAAACTGGTTAGAGCCAGCTGATGGTTAAAAAGAAAAAACTTAGATGACTGGCAGAGAGAGAGAGAGAGAGAGGGAGAGAGTGTGTGTAGCTTAATTAATTTGTAATATTTATAACACTAACTTACTACCTTTATGTTTTTATGAAATACAGCAAAAACGTGTCAGACACTCAGTGTCTGGTTACTGGTTAGAGACAGCTGAAGGTTTAAAAAAGAAAAAAATCTCCGACAGGCAGAGACGCAATGCGAGTCGCATTCTACCAAGCAAGCACCACGTCTGAACGAACCCACGTTTACCAGAACTCTACTGGTTAGTAAGTACGTATTATTAACGTTACAACCCGAAGTAAAAAGCTGAAGAAACCCTAAACGTTAACGGAAAAGACCCGCAAACACGAGTGACTGAGGGAGAGACAGAGAGCTGTTCTGTGTGTGACTGTGAGTGAGCAGAGCGAGACACAGCAACACAATACATCTGTATGTGTGTAGGGGAGGGGCGCTGTGACTAGCCTATCACTGTAGGGGAGGGGCGCTGTGACTAGCCTATCACTGTAGGGGAGGGGCGCTGTGACTAGCCTATCACTGTAGGGGAGGGGCGCTGTGACTAGCCTATCACTGTAGGGGAGGGGCGCTGTGACTAGCCTATCACAGAACGCTGACACTATCAGCTACCCAATGATGATTTTCATTCAATCCGAGCACAGATATTGACTCGTATTACTCGTATAATACTCGTACTCGGCAGAAGTGCTTTATCCGTACCGGATACTCGTTTCAGCCGAGTATCCGGATCATCTCTAGTTTGAACAAAACCTCAACACGAAACAGCTTGTCTCTGGACGGGACATTGTCCTCAATCATGTCCCTAAAAATGTCTGGGCTTGTGCTGAACTGTTTTATATGGGAGCAACATTACAAATTATAAAGGAGTCCAAAAAGGCAACAAACACTTACAATAAACACCACCAGTCATAATCTCTCTCTCTCTCTCACACACACACACACACAAACACACACGCACACACAAATTCATTCATTCATTCATTCATTCATTCATTCATCTTCTACCGCTTATCCGAACTACCTCGGGTCACGGGGAGCCTGTGCCTATCTCAGGCGTCATCGGGCATCAAAGCAGGATACACCCTGGACGGAGTGCCAACCCATCGGAGGGCACACACACACACACTCTCATTCACTCATGTAATCACACAATAGGGACAATTTTCCAGAGATGCCAATCAACCTACCATGCATGTCTTTGGACCGGGGGAGGAAACCGGAGTACCCGGAGGAAACCCCCGAGGCACGGGGAGAACATGCAAACTCCACACACACAAGGTGGAGGCGGGAATCGAACCCCGACCCTGGAGGTGTGAGGCGAACGTGCTAACCACTAAGCCACCGTGCCCCCCTATGCAGTCATATAATATATAATATAAAACTCTTCTTGTTTTAAATTCTCACTGAGGGCTAAAGATGAGACCCTAGAACCGCCCCTGGTCTTATACCGAAAATCACTGAAATTTTACTTTTACTTTTACTTCAAATACTTAAGTACATTAAATATCAGAAAATGACTTTTGATACTTAAGTACAGTAAATATCAGATACTTTAAGACTTTTACTGGTGTAATATTCTAAAAGGTAACTTTTAAAGGTAGCTTCGGACCAAGACTGTATGCCACTATTAGTTCTACTTGACCTTAGTGCTGCATTCGATACTATAGATCACAACATTCTCCTAGAAAACTCCTTCAAAACTCCTACAAATACAACCTAATCCCACCATAGAAATTAGATTAGATTAGATTAGATTAAACTTTATTGTCATTACACATGTACAAGTACAAGGCAACGAAATACAGTTTAGGTCTAACCAGAGTGCAATAGTAGCAAGTGCAGGATATACTGTACAGTGTTTACAGGAGTTAATAAGTTAAATAAAGTGGTAATATGGAAGTAATTTACAGATGTGTGTGTACTATGAACATAATATACAGATGGCTATAACTGTAAACTGTAGAAATATTACCAAGCTGAGAAACATCCTGTCTGTCTCTGATGCTGAGAAGCTAGTTCACGCTTTCATGACCTCTAGACTGGACTATTGTAATGCATTACTAGGTGGTTGTCCTGCATCTTTAATAAATAGGCTACAGTTAGTCCAAAATGCAGCTGCCAGAGTTCTCACTAGGACAAGAAAATATGATCTAACTAGTCTAACTAGTATCTAACTAGTCTTCTAACACGTTACAATCCTTCACGCTCTCTGAGATCACAAAACTCAGGACTTCTGGTAGTTCCCAGAATATCAAAGTCTACTAAAGGCAGTAGAGCGTTTTCTTATTATCTCTTTAGTCAGGCGTAGACATAATACGTCCAATAAACTTGTGCTCTGTTACATCAGACCACATGCACTTTATCATCTAGTGCTTGCTAATATTATGACCAGCAGCTATGTTAATTTCCCTACACTGCTTCTCTCTTTCTACCCATCCCGAGGCATCCAGAAATTGTACCAGCTCTGAGGAAATTTGGCATGCAACATAAGATCCCTTTTCCCCTCAGCAATTAGACTCTTAAACAGGTAGCAGGACATATAAACTAGTTTCATCTATCTCAAAGATCAGCTGAACTAAATTGCTCCTCCCCATTTTGCACATTTGATAATAATACTGCTGTTATATCGAGTAGCTGCATCTCACTGCATACTGTTAATTTTAATGCCATTTCTACCATTATCCACAGTTGCATTCAATTTGCACATTGTTAATGTTACTGCTGCTGCTATTACCATCTACAGTGGCATAAAAGTTTTGCACATATTACAGTAACATTGTTATATATATTTTTTCTCTTTCATTCAACATTGTACACTTGTACAAACAGATAACAGTCTGTAGTTCTATATTTACATAGTCTATTTGCTGCAAAGTTGTTGTTTTTTTAATTATGTTTGTATTTATGTGTGTGTTTGATTTTTTTCCTTAATTTTACTTTTTTACCTAGTTTCCTTTTTTGGGCATTGTGGTGCAAATCTTTACTAAAGAGATGTTTACAAGAATCTGTCCTTCTGTGCTCATTACTGGTAGTTGTTTCTGACTAGAAATGTTATTGTCAGTGTTTTTGTAGAATATGACAAGAACTCAGGCTCATAAGCTCACAGACTCAGCTTCTAGTAGACCTTGGTAAAGATACGATTAGCTTGATCAGGAGGTGAGCAAGCGTTGTGCATCTAAGCCAATGATTGATGATATGTTTCCTTTACATGTTTTCTTGTTTGAATCATGCATATAAAATCTTGATGTAATGAATGAACTGGGCCCTGCCTCACATATGCTTCATGAGGAGTGTTGGGTCCTGATGCGCAGCAGCACACAATAAATTGTGAAACCTTTTTACTATTGCTGAGCCTACAGTACCAGTGTGATACTTTATACTTTATTTTTCTCAAAACTCAAATCTTACACAACAGCATTCAATGTGGACAGCAAAGAAAGAATTTCATTGTACTGGGAAACTTGTTTCATTACTGTGCATATAACGATTAATGCTTTAAATCTTAAATATATTTACAATCTAAACCATACATATATAACAGTAACAGGAGTAATGGTAACATTCATACACTTCATATATAAGTTTAATATGTGATAGAGGATCCAAAAATCCTCCAAAGGAAACCTTATTAAAAATGTTCATTAAAGTATTTTCTAAATAAAAAGCATTGGCTAATATAATTTAAAACTGGCTATGCTATTAAAATGCATTTTACACTCAAGACCTTTTTTCACAGGTCACAAACCGGTTTCTCTTCACCTTTCAATAAGTATATATGAGTTAGTCTTGAGTGACCAATTCGGCATCTTGTATATACAATCTGATCATACCTATTTTTAAAATAATAACAATAATTAAGTCCACCATTTACTTCTGCATTCACCTCATACAGTTTGTTAAACTTTATCCCACATGAGCTGGTATCCAACAAAGGATAATATCAAAATCATTTTTCTGTAATGAAACAGTTTTCTATTATTCTGATGATTGTAGGATGTTCCATTTTCAAAGACTCAGTTGCTTGTAGACAATAGATGGTTTTTAAATATTTGAAGGTGGTACAGGTGAGTAGGTACTCACTGAGTAGGTACCAAGTGTCAAGTGTTAATCAATGAAAGCAGGTAACATGTGGGAACATAAAGCTCAATGAGAATGTTGAGGTGGTGGTGCTGTTCCAGACAAGGTCCTGAATTTGAGGTCATTCAAAACAAAAGGATGCACACCATCATGTGATTTTTCTGCGATTAATCACAGTTAATCTTTGTTATTAACAAAATTCAATGATGATTTTAAAAGAAGTATATTGCACACTTTTATTTTAAAAGTACTGCTATATGAACAAAGGTGCAATTACATTTGTTTTGCACACACGTAAAACAAATAAGGTGCTTTGAAAAACTCCCTGAGATGATAAGAGGAAGAAACCTTGAGAGGAACCAGACTCAGAAGGGAACCTCATCCTCATTTGGGTGACACTCTACAGTAAATAGTGTAAATGTAAATAATGTCCTTTCTACAACAGTTTATAATAGTGCAGCCGAGAGCTCCTGAGGAACTAATGGGTCATCGTAAACTCTGAGTTCAGCACAGACCTGATTGCTGATAAACACCGGACCATACAGCTGACTGACACAACATTGGTTCAAAAGAAGGCATGACGTCTCAGGGTGGCTTCATACACAACCAGCCAAAATGCTCTCATTGGTTGAGACGTGTGATGACGTCTTGGAAGACAGTACTGATCAACATCATATTATTATTATTATTATTATTATTATTATTATTATTATTATTATTATTATATAGAAATAGCTAATAATAATAATAATAATAATAATAATAACGATAATAAGTGTTGTTATTATCGTTATTGTTATTATTATTATTAATATTAGTATTGTTATTATTATTATTATTATTATTATTATTATTATATAAACATAGAAAATAACAATAATAATAATAATAATAATAATAATAATAATAATAATAATAATAATAATAATAATAAACTGTGTTATTGCTCGATAAAATAAGTGTCGGTGTTAATTTATTAATTCTCAGCCCTAATATAATATATAAAAGTCTTCAAGGTCAGCAATGCCTGGGGGAAACACCATGTTGTGGTGGTTCCTGAATAAAACTCTTACTGATGGTGAATGACTGGACAAAAGGCTGAACACAGGGACATTTTGTCTTTGTTCACCCTCAAGTTGCAGAGGGGCGAAAACTTTTGCATAATACGTAACGGTTTTTCACAGGGTTGCCATGTTTTAGCGGATATCTGGCAACCTGTTGAAGTAGGTATCTATCTAATAGTGAGCGCATCCGCTTTGTGCTTGTTGGGCGTTATAAATATTTTTTTAGTGTCGAATCTTTCCACTTGTCGCCATGTCGAACATTAACGGCACCGGCAGCAGCACGAGCCTGGCCCTCGCTCGGGAACAGGTGAAACAGCTGCGGCTCGAGGCCAGTGTCCGCCGGATTACCGTAAGTCCTGAACATGTGGCATTTAGCTAATGACACGGTGCTAACTGAGGGCTTCCAAATTAACTGTCATATTAAACAACAAGTCATTAGCTGAAAGTCTGTGGGGCTTTTTGTACAATATACATATAAACTTTAATACATTGTTCAACCAAGTGTCTCAAATCCACTTGGAGAAACGGTTACCGTTAGCTCAGCTGCTAGTTAGCTTAACTTTTAGCACTAATCTTTACTTTCTTAACTAAATGTAGCAGATAAAGTCATCATTGTGGAGAAAAAGGCACTTGTTACTTAGTTACTAGTTGGGTTTTGTTTCTTGACTCATAACTTGTGTATTGTTTGTAGTGAATAAACGTGACTGCGGGTCGCCGAGCCGCTCTTTCTGACAGCAGGTTAAACTCGCAGCACCTTTATGTTTTTAGGGGCGCGGCCTTTAGATACTTAGCGGTAATAGCTCCTACTGCACAGAACAACAATTACTACAAACGATATTTTTGCGCCACAAAACGAACAATTCACATTATTTGTGAGAATAAATGCTTCAGGTTTTAATCCACATTAACAATGGGCTAGATAAAGAAAAGGTGTAGCAGATTGTTTAACCCTATTATAACATTGACATCCTAATAGTTAGGTGATGAAACATTTCACATCATCTGAGCATCAGCTGATGTACAGACAAAATAAAGTTCAACCTGTTTTACTGTGAATTTACTAATTATTCCACTTCAAAGTCATTATAGCAATATTATTGTGCAAAAAGGCACAATTTCATCCATTATAAAATGGATATTTTAAAATGTTAGACATATTAAATGACATTTTAAATAGTTTCCCCTCAAAGTCACCAAGTGATTTAGTTTTGATCAACTAACTATTTGAAATGTACATTTTATCATGGATTAAAAATGACACAATTATTCTGACAGATGCAGTGACTTTAAAGAGCAAATATCCAACACTTCCAAAGTAAAATTGCTGGATCATTACAGTGTCCATAGAACATTATAAAATGACCTTACTTGGTTTGATAAACTACTATTTCAACTGTCCATTCAAAAGTAAATCAAATTTGGAAATAAATCAAAACGTCATATTTTATATTGAAACATAGTGAGTTTGAATCCCACAGTAAAATGGTTTGATGTTTATTGTGAGCGTAGAGGAGGACGTTCTTAAGTGATCTGATCTGGTTTGATCAGCCAACATCTTGAAATGTTCCTTTTGTAATGGATCAAATTCAGCTTCTGGTTGAATTGTATTGACAGGTATAGTAAAGTTAAATGAAAATGACTTCAGAATTCCAGAGTAGATTTTTTTTATCTTTATTGTGAGCATAGAGTAGGTCATGCTGAAGTTATGTGAGATGGTTCTATTAATATTTTATAATGGATTATGTACCACCAGATATGGTGACTTACATAGGAATTATTAAGTAAATTCCACAGTAAAATTGACTGATATTTATTTTGCCCATAGAGAAGGTTATTCTGTAGTGATCTGAGATGGTTTCACCAACTAACTTCTTGAGATTTCTATTTTATAATGGATTAAATTAGTGCCAACTGGTGCACTTATACTGCCAGCTACGGTGATTTGAAAAGGGAATTATTATAGAATTACACAATAAAACTGACTCGTCTTTATTTTGAATATAATGTAGGTCATCATGAAGTGATCTGAAATGGTTTCATCAACTAACAATTGGTACTGTATCATTTATAATGGATTTTTAATATGTAATGATCATTAAAACGTTAAGCCTTTATTTGCATAAATACTGTGACTTGTTTTGTTTTCATTTTGTCAAGTTGTCAAGAAGCTTTTATTGTCATTACAACCATATGGAGCTGTTACAGTACACAGTGACATGAGACAACGTTTCTCCAGGATCAGGGAGCTACATAAAACAACACAGAGTTATAAGGACTTAGTAAGTTAGTCCTAGATACATAAAGTGCATCTGTGTAACCTGGTGTACACAGTGTGAGACAAGACAGTGCAGGACAAGACAGTGCAGGACAAGACAAACACGACAGTGCAGGACAAGACAGACACGACAGTGCAGGACAAGACAACAAGACAGTGCAGGACAAGACAAACAAGACAACAAGACAGTGCAGGTCAAGACAACAAGACAGTGCAGGACAAGACAAACACGACAGTGCAGGACAAGACAAACACGACAGTGCAGGAAAAGACAACAAGACAGTGCAGGACAAGACAAACAAGACAGTGCAGGACAAGACAGACAAGACAGTGCAGGACAAAAGACAGTGCAGACAAAAAGATACAAGCCAATACAAAAAGTACAAAAAAGACAATACACAAAAGACAATAAACAGAAACAGACCAGTGTAAATACTGTATGTACATACTGTAAGTTCAGACAATATTGTGTGCAGTAATACTAGAGTGAACACAGTTTCTTAGCAGCAGGTCACTGAGATAATGTATAGGATTTGTGCAAAAACAACAAACGACGGAAATATTGTACAGTATGTGCAAAAGGACAGAAATATTGTACAGTATGTGCAAAAGGACAGAAATATTGTACAGTATGTGCAAAAGGACAGAAATATTGTAGAGTTTGTGCAAAAGGACAGAAATATTGTAGAGTTTGTGCAAAAGGACAGAAATATTGTACAGTATGTGCAAAAGGACAGAAATATTGTAGAGTTTGTGCAAAAGGACAGAAATATTGTAGAGTTTGTGCAAAAGGACAGAAATATTGTAGAGTTTGTGCAAAAGGACAGAAATATTGTACAGTATGTGCAAAGAGCAAAAAAGTAAAAAAGTGTGCAAAACAGCATGTAAACAGTTTGATGGATGTGTATTAGAAGTGTGTGTATTTGGTGTAGGTCTGTGCAGTCCATACAGATGATGTCGCGCATTAATTACAAAAATATCGTTTTGTATTATGTTTTTTTTTTAGCATCATCTGAAAATGAAGCTAGTTGCAATTCTACATAAACATACCTTGTTTCAATAAAAAAAATTAGGACAGTATTTCATTAAATACGTGTTAATTTTTAGATCAGACAGAAGCGTTTTTCACTCTGTTTAAAGCAAAACATGTCATTAATTCTTTTTTTATTGACTCATGAAGGTGTTTAATAACACAGTTACATTCTTGCCTCCAATTTAATAGGAACAGGGTCACCTGCTCATTCCTGCAGCCAATCAGGTGACAGGAGGACAATTCCAAAACATTTTTAGTTCATCTTTACATCAAACACCAGAATAAATTCTGATCTCTGCGACTTTAACCGTGGCATGCATGTTGGTGGGAACTGGGATTTCCACATGAGTTTATACTAAAGATGTGATTAAAAAGAAATCATAGCACCAGTCTGATGTTTGATGTGAACCTTAACTGAAGCTCACGATGGTGTATCTGCACAATTTTATGTATTGCGCTGCTACCATGTGAGTGGATGAGATAACTGTATGGATGTACAGGTGTTACTAATAAAGTGGACAGTGAGTGTATAGTCATATAGACCTGTGTGAAATATATATTTGGCAGTTTTGTGGATGTAAAAAAATACTGTGTGATATTGTGCACAATATCCCACATAAAGATGAAAAGTGGATGAAAATTACAAATATTTTCTCTTGAAATGTAAAGTTCCATAATAGTGAATATTATTTGTAGTATTTTTCACATGCATCATATTCCTTGATGATAGATAGATAGATAGATAGATAGATAGATAGATAGATAGATAGATAGATAGATAGATAGATAGATAGGTTCTGATTATTATAATGAACATTTGTGTTTGTATTTTCCCGAGGACTTGTTGTGCTTGACGTTAACCCTGTTGTTTGTTCAGGTCTCCCAGGCAGCTACAGAGCTGAAGAGTTTCTGCCTCCAGAATGCTCATAAAGACGCACTGCTGATTGGAGTCCCGGACAAATATAACCCCTTCTATTCTCCCAAATGTGTCCTGCTCTGAGTTACTTGATCTCCTGCAGTGCACCATGTGGACTGTGATGACGGCTCACTTCCTGCCTTCTCAGTGCTTTAGAGACGATTAATGTCTGATTAAAAAGATTTTTTTTACACAAGTGAGGAAACTGTGTGACCTTGGGGTTTTATTAGTTTGAAATTTAAAATGATGAGATATGAAGTGGGTCGTTCAGAGCAGGATTGTACTGTTCCTTTTTTCTTTTCTTTGGGAGTTAACGTTGTTAATGTTAATTAATGATCATAATGTTTAAAGTGCTGTTAATTTTACAAATCTGTCAGTTTTTCATGTGATTGAACTGCTAACAATACATCCTCTGTGTGGTGTAATGTACAGTTTGTCCTGATACCGTAGTGTTACAGTGCTTATGTCACTCTTTCTGTCAGGTGTGTGAAATCACAAAACCTTCATTATAAAGTCATTCATTCATTCATCTTCTACCGCTTATCCGAACTACCTCGGGTCACAGGGAGCCTGTGCCTATCTCAGGCATCATCGGGCATCAAGGCAGGATACACCCTGGATGGAGTGCCAACCCATCGCAGGGCACACACACTCTCATTCACTCACGCAATCACACACTACGGACAATTTTCCAGAGATGCCAATCAACCCAACATGCATGTCTTTGGACCGGGGAGGAAACCGGAGTACCCGGAGGAAACCCCCGAGGCACGGGGAGAATATGCAAACTCCACACACACAAGGTGGGCGAACATGCTAACCACTAAGCCACCGTGACCTCGGGATTTAGTCAGTAGATTTGAATTGGGGAAAACACAACTACGAAAAAACCCCACAAAGGTTTCACAGAAACAAAAGATTCTGCATAGTTTCTCTTCAAAACGTTTATAAAAGAGGACAAAGAAATCAAACATGGTGTTAGTTCAGGCAGGTCACGTCAAGCTGCATCAGCTGTTAATCAGCTGTTCCTGACGCGCACCAATCCGGTTACTACATCCATATTATCTGACCCTTTAAATTCACATTCATTGCGCCGCTTTCTAGCGCATCGCTGCTGATGCGATTTAAACTCCCTCCTCCAACCCCGACTCCACCGAGCCGCAACCCGTTGTTCGTGTATCAGTTTGTTAGAAATCTTCATCACGTATCCGTTTTTCTTCTCTCTCGCTCTCTCTCCATTTATTTTTCAGAACATGTAAGTGAGCATATTTAATAATATACATGATTAATGGTTCTGCTGTTATACAGGGGGTCTATTTTATTTTCTAGTTGCTGCTCTCCCCGCTCTGTCCACGCATGCGCACGGACGGGCGCGAGGATTTTTCCCCAGAACAGAACCATACCACCAACACTAACTGTATGCATTTAATCTAATAAATCCTTATTTGACAAAGTGGTCCTGACTGAACTGTGTGAGTGTAGACACACACATTTTGACCGATAGTGCTGTTGGAGTTCAGTACATTCAGGCTAATGCTGCTTGCTTTCCTAACCTCATGAGCAGCAGGTCAGCTTCCCATCAGAAATCAAATGTACTGTCTGAACCTAGATCAGATCTCCCAGCCCTTGAGTCACATGGTTTATCAAATCAAATTTTATTTGTCACATACACACGTTTTCTGATTTTTCTAGTGCTTTTACCACCATTTGACCGAGACTGCTGTGGGATCAGCCCCGTGTTATGCAAATTGAACAATCTCTCATACACTGGATCATGACTATTTAACCGGTTGACCACAGTTTGTGCAGCTCGAAGGACTGTGTATCCAACATGGTCATTAGCAACACAGGAGCTCCGCAAGGGACTGTATTATTTTTAATTAACTCAAAATGAAAGAAATTACAGTAGGTTTAAATCATCAGTTCTTATTTCTTTTTTTTTTTAAACACATTTGTTCTGCTTACATTTTACCTGGAGTAAATGCACAAGCAAAGTAAGAATAACGACATCTACACATTCTCCAAACAGTGAAAATTATACACATGTAAATGTTCCAAAATATACAAAGTACAAGCAAGGTCATCTGCAATTTTCAACTATGCTGTGTTAAACAAAAGGAAAGCAGCAAATTTCACTGAGAACTGTCTAACATGCAAACTGAATGTATGCACATACTTTCACACTGGTAAAGAACTTGCTGTGTTGACAGATGTATGTATCCATACTGCAGGTAACAATCCACCTACAAGTGGCAGAGGATTTTAGAGTAAAAGCACGGGTTGTTTTAGACCTCAATTTGACTGTCAAGTGAAAGTTACATTCATTAATTGCAGTGTAAACAAATGTATAAACTTTATAATACAGTAAGAGGAAAAATATCTCTTGTGTTCTATCGACAGTGGATGCATTCAGTTGTGATTTTATGTTTTGGGTTTCGATAGCATTTGAAATTTCTGCCTATTGGTGTTGACTGAGATTGATTTGAGAATGCCTTTCAATTAAAGTAGGGAGATCATCATCATTATCAGTAGTGGGTAAAGAGTCAATTCCATGTCATGTCAGAACTGCTTCCAAATTTTGTGGTCTGTAGGGATTTTCCCCAAACACACTGTTGAGTGCAGCACTGTCCATTGCCGTCCAGATTTGAGGGGGTGTTCGATGGTTTTCTGTATGCATGCGTGGATGTTCCAGGCCTCCCTAAAGCGCTCAAGGCATTTTTGAATCTCGGGAAGAAAAACTGTGACGTTTGTGGATGTCATTACTTGGATCCAGAAGCTGCGAGTCCTCAACAGTATAGAACATGCTGTAAAAGGATTGCAGCACAAGCAAAAACACATCCCTCCAGAGACATTTGATTCTCTGGTTGTGGACCGATTCCCCTGTAATGAAACTGTGGTGCTCAATACCCTGCAAAAGATTCATAAAAAAGGCCACCTAAAAAGATTCTTAACACCATAATCTGACCGGACTCCGGACGGCAGGCCATACAGGAACGTAGCTTTAAGAAACTGAGACAGCACAGTGTTGGGACGGTTATCAGTGTTGCAATTCAGATAAGTGATCAGCTGCGAATGTCCATCTATGGCTCCATGCACTACAAAGCACCATGTAAAATGGTGAATACAAAGACAGAAAACATACTTGTGGTTATTGAACAAGTACCTATTTAAAGTGTGAAACAACAAATAAAGGTGTTATGACAATGTTGTGATAGATGTCACTGTGCTTTTTTATTGTCTACCACAAGAAATATTTGAGTTGCAGCCTACATGATCAAGACAAACAAAACAGGCTGCCAAGGTTGTACATTTACATCAGGGGCAGTTCTAGGGTCTCATCTTTAGGGGGTTTTAGCGCTCAGTGAGAATTTAACACAAGAAGAGTTTTATGACTACATACACTGTTATCCCTGAAATTGTTTTAATTCAAACTACTTAGGTACAATAAACATAAACTCCAAAATGTTTGCACAATTACTCCATGTTTTTAGTTTGTTGTACGATTTGCATGATACTGTTCATTCTATTGGATTGTTTAAATTGAATCTACTTAACTTAGCTTATTTTAGTCTGTTGTCAATGCAACGCAATACAAGGAAGATGTTGATTGGCTCTTTGAACTGACGTCAGACAAGGATGTAGCGCGCATTTTCATCAACGGTTGCTGGTGAGTAGGACTTTACATTTTGGTCTGAAACAGCGAATACATTATAAAACATTGATAAATGAGATGTATAACATTTAGCCAGTAAAACTAAATGTATGTTTAGGCTGTGTTTACATGTTAACGTTCGCCATCGTGTTGTATCTATCAGTCGCAACCGACACTTTTATATAGTTCTATGTTACGACATGCTCTTTGGAATCGTCACATTTAAAATCTAATGCTTAACCTTTTTTTGATCAATAATTCTCATTAAACAAATGACCGAAAACGTCATCTGTTGTGTAAAACTATATCTTTTTTCGATGTTGTTTTTGCATCTTGGCGGTTTACCATATTAGAAATGTCCAACATGGTTTAAATACAGCGCAACTTTATCATTAACCTTTTAGAAGTTTTTACATTTCTTTGTGAGTGAAGTATCAAACAAAATAGCTTAAATTGAAATTCGACTGCCCGCAAGAAAAACTAGACCATGTAACCGTTAGTTGTCTTAAAGAAATGCAAGCTCGTGCTCATCAGCGTGGTGTTAGCTATACATTTCGGTTAATGCGAGTTTGTTGTATCATGACATGCTAAATAAATAAATAGATAGCTAGATAGTACTTTATTTTGGATAGAAATTTTGTAGATAACAGATCAAAAGATATAATTTTTTTCTTGTTATCATGTGAAAAGCAATCTAATGTTTTTTATTACTCTGCAGATTCAACTTCAAAGCAAGGCTAATCAAGATGATCTGGAAATGTAAGTATTGCATATTTGCTTGTGACAAAAGGGGATACTTGTTAAAACATTACAGACTTAAACATGGGAGCTATGCAAGAAGCCAGCCTTTTCCATGCCTGTATCAAGAATGTTTATGTAGTTTTAAGTCTTGCAATAGCCTTAAAATACACTTATCCCATTTTACAATTAAAAATTAATATCTAGAAAAAACTGTATACTGCTAAAATCTATTTTAGTAATCTCCAATCTCTTGTCCAGGCTTCTGATGATGGAGACTCGTACAGTATGTAAACAGGTACGGTAAATTCATGTTTCTTCTAGTACTCTTTCAGAATCGTTAGATAAAAAACGTTCCCTTTCCTTTCGTTGAGCTATGCCTTAGGGTTGGACAAATGTTCATGTTCTTTATTAATACAATATAACAACACTGTGCTTGTTAAATATTTGGAAAAGTTTTAAAATACTGTTTTAAAGATTTAAAATTGGCTAATTGGTACTTAAGGTATTTCATTGTTTTTGTCAGTCTTTGAAAACTGATTTTGATAAGTGAATTCAAATAAATAGTAAGTTCAAATAAATGATTGTTATCCTTTGTCCTTATTTGTAATGCAGGTGTATCTTTATTAAATCATTTGCTGTAAATAACTATTTAAATTAAAGTTTTGGGTTCTGTCTACTCACAACCTTCATCCAGATAGGTTTCACATATGGTTTCTGTGCATAACTGCCCTTACAGGTTGATTGAACATAAAAAATTTATGGAAACTCGTTGCCCTAAAAAAGTTAATTTTGTCTTGTTGAAAAAACAACACATTTTAAGTTCAACGAACTAAAGGTTTTCAATTAAATGCATTTGAAATCTTAAGTACATTAAACTTAAAATGTGTTGTTTTTTCAACAAGACAAAATTAACTTTTTTAGGGCAACGAGTTTCCATAAATTTTTTAAGTTCAATCAACCTGTAAGGGCTTACAGTGTAGTAAGCCAAAGGTTATGGTATTATTTAATGGCAAAAGTGGACACCAATTTTATGCATGATGTAATGATGCCAGTCTTGAATCAGATCAGTTCATGTATGTGTGCATTCTCTACAAACAGTGTGTCCAATGAATGCAGTCATTAATAAACTAATATTCACAAGACAAAGACCAAATCAATAAATGTTATTTTTATTTAGTATTGAATGGATTGTTTGCATTATTTTGTTTGTGCTACAACTCCGGTAATAAGAAAATTGAAATTTCACTGCTTTTGGTTGCGGTTTTCTGCCGATTAACCTTATAGATAAACGCCTCCAGCTCTGACTGCGCGTGCACGCTGCGCGTACCTGTGCTTCTCCGTTCATATAAAGCAGACAGCTGATGACGCACTATTGAAAGACTACAACGCACGCGCGTAAAAGCAAAGTAAAAAAATTCGCTTTTGGATCAAACTGATGAATAATTTTCTTTCACGTCGACGAAACGTCCTGCATTTTAACGTCATTTTTATTGTTTATTTTTGAAAGTAAAAATTATACTTAAAGTTTTAGGGTGGCTGAGATCACAGACAGAGGGCTGGAGCCACCCTAAAGAAGGTCTAGAACCACCCCTGGTTTACACTAAAGCACACAAATGAAACTGCACTGGCTGTCTTTATTGGCCAATAGCTATTTCATTGGTGTTCTACTGCATTGCCAAATAATTGTCAGGAACACTGACTTGATGTCTACTGCATGGCTAAATCTTCAAAACCTGACCTATAGCATTGACTAAATCTATCAGCATTGAGAGTTGGGGGAGAACCCAAACGCAGGCCAATATTAAAGCTCTCTTTTGAACGAGTTAAGTAATTCGGTATTAAACAATAGCAGGCAAAGGTGTTCACTCAAACCTCATGCATAGACAACTGTAAGGAGGTGACACATGAGCACAGGAGCAGGAAATAGTCCGTAGAGTTACAGTTTCTGACACAGAACAAAAGTCATCCACTCACAGGAAATAATAGTAATCCAATCACAGGGGAAAAAATAGAATCCAAACAGGGAGAAAATAAATAATCCACTGGAACGGAAGAGAGAAAAGTTCGTACAAATCCGAATCCTAAAAATAAACTCCAACCGGCAGGAAAACACCGGAGGACAAAAAACTAGGGGAAAAAAGGCAGGCAGCATAGAACAGCAACTCTCTGAAGAAAACAAAAAGGGGAAAAAGTAAATCCAACCTGGCAACCACACTCGGAGCCGACAGCAGCGAGAATACTGGCTAACTTCAGACAGGAGGCGACAGGAGGACTCACAGGAGGACTCACAGGAGGACTCACAGGAGGACTCACAGGAGGACTCACAGACCGCGTCGTACTGAAGAGAGATCATCTGGCAACAGTCCAGCATGAATGGCGCGCTTAAATAGTGCTGCCGAGTATAAAAGTCTGGCCACTAGGGAATGACGTCACAAGTGCGCGCCGCGAATGGGAACAACGAAGGAGTACGCTGACTAAATCATTACAGTATAGAGGTCATAGATTGTGGGTAACCAACAGTTTTCCCCATGTTGAATTCACCTTATAAGGCGCATATCTCCATCTATATGCCACAGGCTGTTGGGGTAAGGTGCTCCATCTCCTAGCAATAGCTGCTGGGTTTACCTGAGCCAACATCTCTCACACCCTACGTCATGGGACCAGCAATCCATCCAACACGTAACAAGGCTCTCATCATCTAAAGTAGTAATAATGTCAGGTATTAAAAAACACAATTTAATCTGTTATAGCAGAACAATCTACAATACAGTAAACGATCACTTATCTCATATCCAGAATTTGGATGCAGGTTTTGAAGCCTTCTTACATGATGTTCAAGTTCTTCATTTTCTATTGCAGAAAATCTGCTCCTCACTGGTACACCAAGCAACTTTGTCCTCTTATATAAAAATGAGGAGAAACATTCAAAAAGTTTTGCAGTTCGCTTAACTGGGTTGCCTTGCTTCAAAAGAAAACCAATTTGGTCCCTGGTTACCAACCTCCGTGAAGTTGGCACCCCATAAAAAGAAATAATCACCAAAACTATGCCATTCGTTTGTGCTACGTTTGTGCTGATTTGTGCCGCAAAAACGAACGTTTGTGCTGGTTTGGTGTTTGAGATATTAAACATTATTTTTTTGACCGTGTGACGTCACTTTCCACCCCACATCGCCCAAATCGCTCAAAACCGGCTTAGTTCGTTTGTGCTCGATTTGTGCCCATTTGTGCCGTTAAAACAAACACTGTATCTGTTTTCCTTCCTGAGATATAACCAAAATATTTTCGGGAACTGTGACGTCACTCTCCACCCCAGTTCGTCTAAATCACACAAAACTGGTGTCATTCGTTTGTGCTCGATTTGTGCCGGTTTGTGCCGTTGAAATGAACGTCAAGTATATTTCCCCTTCTTAGAAATAACAAAAACAATTTGGAGCTGTGACGTCACTCTCCACCCCGTGCCGTCCAAATGTCTCCAAACCGGTGGCGTTCGTTTGTGCTCGATTTGTGCGGTAGGAAAAACATTTAAAAACTTATTCATTTCTTGAGAAATTATAAAATCACTTAAGGAACACTCACGTCACGCAAACCTGGCAATTTACCTGACAATTTCAAGCACAGATCTAAAATGCTAAACTCCACAGTTAAAATGGGGAAAAACACGGCAAACAGTAAAAACTAGCACCGCGCAAGCACAAAAAAGCGTGACCGTATTTAAACAATAGGTATATAGAACGGCTTGCGTGGGGTCACGTCTCCTCCAGACATTTTATAATTTCCTTATGAAGGGAATAAATAAGTTATATATGGTGTTATACAGCACAAACAAATAGCACCGGGTTAAGGCGATTTGGACGACAACCCGTTTCTATTTGTGATTCAATGACCCATTCATAAAAACTGAATAAAATCTGAATGAACGAATCAGCTGTTTTGAATAGATTCAGTAAATGACTCAGGAATAAAAAAAAAACAGTACATTGAGGGCTTGTATTGGGAATTTTTTGGGGGAAAAAGTGTAATTAAATTTTTTTTCTATCGTTTCATATTTCTGTGTTCTAATTTTTTTAATTTAATCTCCTAATTATTTATACACTGTAAATGCATGCAGGAGCTCCTTATAAAATATATGTTGGCTATTAATAGAGCCTTGCTTGTTTAATTATACTTGTCTCTTTAAAAAATTAAGCCACTTAACCATTTCTAACTTTTAAACAGTTTATTTGAACTGTGTCCCGTGTATTCTGACACATAAATGGATGTCTCTGGTGTACGCTACTGATATCTACTCACCTTAGACCCGCTATTTTATTCTGTTTGCTATTTTTAAGGAAGCAAATTAGATACAATGTTTATTTTAGAGGCACAAATCGAGCACAAACGAACGCCACCGGTTTTGTCCGAATTGGACGAAGTGGGGTGGAGAGTGACGTCACTGTCCCGTATTGTATTTGTTATTTCTAAGGTAGGAAATAAGATTCAATGTTTATTTTAGCGGCGCGAACCGGCACAAATCGAGCACAAACGAATGGCACCTTTTTGGAGGATTTAGACGATAGTGGGTGGAGAGTTACGTAACAGTCACAAACAAGTATTTTTCCTATTATATTTAAGAAGGACTCGGAGATACCAGGTTAGTTTTAACGGCACAAACCGGCACAAATCGAGCACAAACGAATGACACCAGTTTTGTGTGATTTAGACGAACTGGGGTGGAGAGTGACGTCACAGTCCCGTATTGTATTTGTTATTTCTAAGAAGGGGAAATATACTTGACGTTCATTTCAACGGCACAAACGGGCACAAATCGAGCACAAACGAATGACACCAGTTTTGTGTGATTTAGACGAACTTCAGACATCAGTGTCCTGAGACCATCCAGACTCTGTTGTAGGTCCTCAAGTGTGTCTGGAGACAATAAATGTTCAATACGACGTAAATGTCTTAGACAACTCTCAAGTGTACGAAGCTCTCGTTCCCCACAAATCCCTTGATTGTGTACGTGTTCTATTTCATGGCATTTCTAATTATTTTATCTACAACACCAACCTCCATTTCTTCTGCTCCATGTAAAACTCAAATCATTTGTTTGCTGGGTGAATATCCAATGGGAAGTCACAACTATACTGACGAGTCAAAATGAGGTTTGTGATATCTAGAACTTTCATTTATTTTAACTTTCCTGCCTCCGCAAAGCTCAATTATAGATATCTGCAATTGTCATTAAGGATGTGTGACGAGCTGAATATCGGTGTCAGTGACGTCATTGCAGATATCTGTCACTTACTTCTGACTATTCAAATCTGAATGACAGATATCTCTAACTGTCATTGTGACTAGTCAGAATGCAGTTACAACTAGTTAAAAATATGTTGTTAATATCTGTAATGT
Organism: Tachysurus vachellii; assembly: GCF_030014155.1. NCBI lineage: Eukaryota > Metazoa > Chordata > Actinopteri > Siluriformes > Bagridae > Tachysurus > Tachysurus vachellii. The sequence goes on from NC_083480.1 coordinate 297,011, forward strand.
TCATTCAGGATAGTCAATTTTAGCCTGTAAATGTTAAAACGGCTTGCTGTAAAAGTCACCACTTTATTTAGAACAACGTGGTTACAGCAGGCAGGTGTTTAACCATCCAACACTACGGTACATCAAGAGGCTTCAAACCGTGCTAAAAGTACGTGAATATGTCTTAACACAGTGTTATAGCGACATCTTGTGGACAAGTTCATATGTGTGTGTGTGTGTGTGTGTGTGTGTGTGTGTGTGTGTGTGTGTGTGTGTGTGTGTGTGTATTTATAAACGTATATAATGGTATAATATGATATAATGCTTTAATAAAAAATGGTTGACTTGTGTGTATTTTGAGCTGCCTTTCATCATTAGATGCATGTAATAAAGGTTTTATTTTGGAATAATTACAAAATTAATTTCTAAAGCCAATTGCGATGTCTACTGAAGGAAAAACAAGCTGATACAGGTAACAAAGCAGTTTGCTGGAGTTATTTTTATCTGGATTGCTTAGAAAAATTGCATCATATTGCATTAATCTCGATGCTCACAATGCACTGTAGGTGGAGAGCTGATTGGTGATTGCGCATGCGCATTGTTCACTAGGCTTGTAGAGAGTTGATAGAGCAGAGAAGGACCTGTTTTACTGATTGGCGATAGGAAACTCCAGCCACTGTGAGTGATGTGATATTTTAATGTAATGAGTTCAATGTAAAACGTAATAAGTTGAGTTAACTTAAAAAAGTGAGGAAACCGTTTGCCTTAAATTTATAAGTAATGTATTACTTTTGAGTTGGTAAAACTAAATAGTATTTGTAAACTAAACGTTTTCATTTTAAGTTGGCAAAACTAAATAGTATTTGTAGACTAAACTTAATTGCCAAGTACAATTAAGTACTGGTGACTAAAAAGCATTAGTTGAGGTAACTTATTATTAGTGTTCACTTTACTAATAAATATAAGGTAACCGATTGCCTCACATTTTTAAGTCAGGTAAACTAACAAAAACTAACAAAATTTACTATGTTGTCAAAACAATCATTTTATTATAATAATTTAACCCTACAATAAAACATTTGTGTTACTACAAACACAGATAAATGATTAAAACACATTTTTGTTGTGGGTATAGGGATTTGTCACCCATCAACCTGGATACAACACCCAAAATGCAAATACAGACCTACAGTCTTGTTTCTGCTGTTACAAACGTATGAAAAACAGAAAAAACAAGTTGTTACTGCAGTTTTGGTTTTTGTATCCATATTTTGTATGTAAAAACATATTGGACAAATTCTTGACTACAAAGCTTTTAGTTGAATCAGTTTTGGTTTTGTATCCAGGTTGGCAGGTGACTGATTAAAACTCAAAAAATAAAAAAATGCAACAACAGACCTACAGTAACATGGTCTTGTTTCTGCCATCAGAAACACAAAAGCACATTAAAACAGTAAGTTTTTTAGTGATTGCTGTTTTGGTTTGAGAGATTTGTGCCCCAGGGAAAGAAAAACCCTTTGAATGAACTCAAAAGTGTTTAAGCTGTGAAGGGTACTCCATGTTTAAAGCATAGATCAGCCCAAAAACAAGACAAATGGCATGTGGAACATTCTCAAGTCCATCCATTGCTATAACACCCTCCAAGATTATTGCTGTATCAGTGACCTCCAATGGCAAACCTTGTGGAGACATCAGGCTGTCCTCTGGCACCACAGTGAGAATTCCTATCGATACTTGAGGTGCAACAATATAACAGTCCTAAAGAAAGAAAAGCAATATTAAAATACATTCTTGCAAACGCAAAGAAGTGCATGTTCCTTTTAAAAATGTAAACTGCTTAAGGTGCTGTTACTAGCTCATGAAGTAACATTTAAATTTGTAACAGGGCTTCAGTGAGAATTGTCAGTGATAATTTGGACCTTTTCAGCAAAAGCATCATTGAAACATTTAATAGCAATGTATTTTTAGTAACACAGTTACATCCATCCCATGATCGGTTTGATTTCAAACATTCCTTAAAATATCTTCCTTCGTGTTCATCAGAACAAAGAAATTTATACAGGTTTGTAACAAAATGAGATCCTTTCCCTATCCTTTTAATGTTCAAGTTATTATTTACCGCTAATTATTGGTCGTCGAAAAGTGTTTGTTTTTGTTATTACTGCTGAAACCGTCTATACCAGAAGAGAGTGAGGCGATAGGATGGAGAAGGGATGCTGCTAAAACTGTAACGGGACATAGGTAAGGAATGGCTATATATAGAGACCTCTTTGCACTGAGTAGTTGGATTGAAATTGGATTGGAAAAATTTAAGACACTATTCTATGAGATTTTTATAGTTTGAAAATAGTTTCACCCACAATTTAAGATTTATTTGATCAAATGTTATGAAAAACTAAAGTATATATTTTACTTGCATTTTATTTATCTTCTATGTACTTTATATAAGATCTCTTAAATAAACGTAATGCTGACACAAAAATTGGGACATCTTTCTTGTAGAACTTTTTACAGATATTAAATTAGAAGAATACTTACAAAGCATGTTTTGAAGAAGTCTGTAGTGTCTTCCCCAAGAAGGACAGCATTGACCACGGAGAACTGTTGTTCGGAGAACATCTGAGATGTTCTAACATAATACATAAAACATCAAGATCAACAGTGAAAACAGATCACTTTAAAGTTGACAAATGGACTTACACTATTGTTTAAAAAAAAAAAACACCTTACTGCAGACTTCATTTGCATTAGATACTCCGAGAGCTTTTTTCCAGCTGTGCCTTTCTTTGATTTGAAAACTTCCAGAAACCGAGAAGTATGTGTATCTAGGGCTGAGAAGAATTCTTGCTTGAGGTTTTTACTTGTGATCCGGTTGAACTCTGCAATAATCTGCAAAAAGAGGAGAACCAAAGAAACCGCACATTTAGACTTAAAACATTTTTACATGCCCTAGATAAAATGTGTCTTAATTACCTGACTTTCCCTGAAGAGTGCTGGCCATCTTTCTAAAGTCTCTTTTACTGAAGGCTCCTTTTCAACCAACTCTTTTCTTCTTAGCGAAAAGGTTGTGTCCATGTACTGTGCTATCAGTGTAGAACTCGGATGTCGTTTCTTCATCTCCTCCACAATTTCTAATCGTTTTGATTCCATGCTGCTTTCACTTTCACCAGAAGGCATATTGGGTAGAAAATTGATCTCGAATCGTTTGGGTTTCTTGACATTTCTTGGAGAATCTTGGCTCCCTCTTTTCATTGAATTAACAAGAACATCGGTGCATTCAGCTCTCCGTAGTTTGCTCCTGTAATTACCCATTTTAAACTTTATACTGTTTTTCCATCCGTTCCATCCAGTGGAGGAGCCTGGTTCAAAAAGGCATGGATGTTTTTTGACAAGTGCCGATGCAACATCATTGAAATCTACTTCACGGGGATATGCTTTAAATTTGTACATAGCCTCAGCAAGCTTTTCAAGCACTTCATGTTTCATGTCCCTGGGAACTTTCAAGTATGTCTTATCTCTCATAAACAAGAGGTTTCCCTGGCGCAGTCTATATTCCACATCCACGGAAAAGCTGGGAATTTCAAATGTTTCTGCCCATGCACCCTGGCGTGTAAGAGATGACTCTTCATGAGAGGTAACAGAAATAATGTCGGCCTGGCCTGGTGTAGGTGATGTCACGAGAGAGATTACCTTCAAAGTCAGGTAAATCTGCAATGTCAGTAAGGTTAACAAGTGCATTGTTAAAATCAGCGTCTTCATACTGAAGAGAGAACGTGTATGGAAGATCAAGATGCTGCCCAAGCTGTTCAATCAGGGAGTCCAGGGTTTGTGGTTTGCTAGGAAGCGTGACCTTGTGAATGTCATGGTCAGTCACAATAACTCTTAAAACAGTTCTCATCTCCATTGTCATGTGGACCTAAAAATAATTTGAGAAAAATGATTGACACGTTCCACAATTTTCAGTATTAGACCCAAGACAATATTCAGCACAAGATGAAATGTTTAATTGTAACAAATATCCTGCCCTGTATTTTGTAGGTTGGCAGTGGAAACAAGTCATTCAAATCAGACAGCTTAATGACTGACATAAGTGGTACATGGCTGGACAATTCATAGGAACGCAGATGCTCGGTGTACCACGCTGTCTGCTCTTTGCACACAAACAAAACTTCTGTGTTGATGACTACAATTTTAACAATTTGCCTGAAATCAGGAAGACCTGAACAGGAGCCAACAGAAACGACTACATCTGGACAGTACTTAATGCCATCAATGCATACTGAGGATGTAACAAGGACAGTGCTTTGAGCACCAAAGTTGTTCTGAAGAACATTCTGAACATTCTCAGGAAAAGATGAAATCGGTGTAACTGCAACTTTTTCCATCTGAACAGAAGGTTTGAAAAAAGAAAATGAATCCATGTGGTACGCCATCATTCTTTGATGCCGGACTGCCAGAGTTTGAGGGACATTTTTGAAATTCTTTGTGTCACGAATGATTTGCTTGAAGAACTTATGTTTGCCTTCAAAACGCATTGTCCAGACATCTCTTAAAGGCCCATACATTCGTATAAGTTGTGGGTAATGTTCAGTGTAATGGTGTTTGGGACGCAATGCAAAATGAGGAAATGCTGTTAAAAGCAAACCTCTGTGATCTGAAATTTTATCCGCAAGGAAATCAATAGTTTCCACAGTGAATCTGAAGGACGTCACCAGTTCCAAAATGTCTTTCAAAAGCATTAAAATCTCCCATGATGGATCGTTCTCTGGGATATCAAATCCAATCATGAGGGGAAGAAGTCTTAGAAGTGCCCAATTTTCATGCCCATTACCACCAATTGTGCCTCTAGAGGCAAAGGCAACTGGAATAGTTTGAGGCTGATCAGTCTTGTCCATGAATTTGTATATACACTGCTTGATTTTTCTGTTTAAGTAGTCAAGAGTAATGTACTTTTTGTTGATCAAATCATTAAGACACACTGCCATTTCAACGGGTATGACACCCTCTAAGAGATCATGCATCAGGTCAGGTGGAAAGCCGCTGACAGTGTGAAAATAGTCTAGCTCTCTGAAGACACAACTACCTTTGTAACTTCTTCAACTTGCCTGTCGTGATTTAGCTTGGTCCTGGATTCAAATGCTCCTGTCCGTACCTCTCTTTGTTGGATTTCACACTTCTTCACCATACAGAAGCGACAGGGGTGTTCCACAATGAAACTCTCTTGGAATCCTGCCAAGGAATGGGCACCAAGGTTATCAGCAGACACACAGAGAACAGTTCCCAATACACATTCTCCTAACCGCTCTATGAAGATGCCATGTTTCTCTAATGTTTTCAGGTCTTGAACAAGAGGTTGTAGAACTTTTTCATATCCATACTGTTTCACTGCACTAGCTTTGCATAAGATTGCCAACTGAATTGCATGAAGAGAAGACCGATACTTAGAGGGAAGATTGGCAAGGACCCAGTAAACACTGAACATCTTGTGTTTCTTTTTTGAAGTGCCAAGAGGATTGGCAATCTCAAATTCATCAGTGTAGAGGGTAAGTAAAATCCTAAATTTTTCTGCCATCAGAAAAGGATTCTCAGAGTAGTTAGTGCCATCTCTGTAAGAGCTAATTCCACATGCACTGCCATCGGGAGCAAGAACTTTATCAAGGACCTCTGATCTGTTTAAAAGCAGCTGTAACATGTTCAAGACTGGCACATAAGCAAAAGACTGTGATTCTTTGTCAAGTTTGTATTCTATTGGCATAACTATTGGAAATTCTCTCTCAAAGTATGATGCTCTTTTACTGATGGTAGATAGAGGCTCACCAGACTCAGTCATTTTTAAGATCAGATTATTCTCTGTGACAACTTTCACAATGTCTTTCAAAACATTATCACTATAAGTGATTTCATGTTGGTTTAAAATCTGCTGAATGCCATTACTCAAAAGGGGCCTTGACAGAAGAAAAAACTGAGTAATTTGTTGTATTACTTCTTGTACTGCTGCATCAGATATATGCAAAATGGTTTGCATCTTAAGGAAAAGCAATCCTAAATTATGCTTAAGTTGTCTCTGTAAATCATCCAGACTTTGATTTGGGTCACCTTCTTCATATTCATCCTGGTCAAACTCTGTAGAATCAACTGAATCATAGCAAGATGTACTTTGTGTAACATCTTGCTGTAAATCGGCAGCAACAATTTGCAACTCCACTGAAATGTTGGGCTTGAAGTTCCTCTGAGTGGCAAACTGGTGTTGCTTACTTTTATGAGCATTAAATGTGGAATAAATTCTGCTTTCAAAATTGCAGTCTTTGTATGGGCACTGAACCATTTCATTATTTTTCAGATGTTGACGCAAATGGCACATAAAAGGATTCTGTGCAGGGTTCTTTAAATTCACAGAGAGGACAATGAAATATCAAAGGTGGTGGTTCTGATCCACTTGTTTGTTTTGCATTTTCAGAGTGATTTCTTGTTAAATGCACTTTTAGAGCATTGAATGATTTAAAAGAACACAAACAGTCTGTGTGAAGACAAGGAATTTGATTGGTTCTTGTGTAGCTTCCATGTTTAATCCGAGAATGCTTCAAAAGCGGAGCTCTCTTTTTACAGAAATAAACACAGAACTTCCACTTCCACTGCATGCCCACTGCACTCTTCAAAAAAATACATTTCTGCAAAAAAAACAAATTAACATACAGTTTACAAAGTATATGGATTAATGATAACAAGCAATTTGTAAAAACATTATTTTTAGAATCCACTTTAAAAACTTTTCCATTGCATACCTTTTCCTTTTACTCAAGTAATTATTAAAACTATAACTTCAACTAATCATTTACACAATTACTTGTATTTTGCTTATGTTTGTTACTCCATCCTAACTTCTTATGACCTAAAACAAGTTTATCTTTAAAGCTAGATGATTAGCAATTATTAGATTGCTAAGAGCAATCCAACGTCATCCATCAATTTTATATCAATATATTACCAAAATACTACTTTTTCTAAACTTTGATTGGTATATTGTTATTTTGTAATGTAAATGTAGCAGTTAAACTATAAAAATGAGACTCACCTCTTCATGCTCCTATCCAGCCACGTGCAAATTAATGAACCTGCTGTCTGAACCAAGTAATTACGCATGTGCAGTCTGTAGCGGCCCCTTGGATTTATTAATCAAGAAGAAGCAGAGAGTTCCAAACGGGTGTTGGTTTATTTCTTCCTTTCAACCTATCATGCACCATAAGCACCATGAACACCGTGAAAACTACAGTAGAAAACAGCGGAAACTCTTTAATTAGCGCCCTTGGAGAGCGGAATGAGGTACGAAACTCAAATGTGGAGTGTGTATTATCAGAAGAGATTTTGTTTAGGGAACAGAGAAGGTCATGAAATTCATTTGTTTGAGTTAATTGCACGTGTCCTCGTGATAAAAGCAATATATTCTTTCTGTGAACAATTGTAATATTGTATTTCATTTAAAAGAAGCGTGATATTTTATGTCACTCATTCTATATTAATTATTAGTTAAAATGTTAAAATCATTTGTATTTGGGGTAAACATGATTAATATGTGAACATGATTTATGTGCTAATTATTTGTGAAACTACATAGGAACATTTTGTATTTTTGCCATCAGCTAACATTCTCTTTAGCTCGCCACGAACCCTCACAGTTCAAGGCTCTTAGAAATAACAGGTACGAACAATACAAAGAAAAATAATAAAGTGAATCACAATGTAACTCTTTCCTCACAGGATTCAAACGGATGAACATGATAAACAACTAATGTGTTTAAGTTTTTTACCATTTTCCGACAATGCGTGAGCACCACGTTGTGAAGCGAGTATAACAGGAAGTTTTAGCGCCACAAAAAACAGAAGAAGAAGAAGACGGCGCTTTTCACAATAAAAGCAGAACAGACCACGTGGTGGCACTGTAGAACTACAAGGTCTTATTAACATAAATATAATACTGTGTAGGAGAATATTAATGCAATTTGTCAAACATTTACACAGTCTTCTTCTTCTTCGTCGTCCAATTAATGGCCTCTCACTCCTTTGGAGAATTACCGCCACCTACTGTATATCTGGTGCATTCACAATACTTAAACTTTTAAGTTCAGCTAAATGAACAAGTTAAGTTTAAGGACTTTGTGTGGGGAAAAAGTTGGAATTACTTAGTTAAACTAAGTAATGTCAACAAACTTAATAAAATAAGTTAAGTTTACTTAATCATTTTAGTAAGCTCCGCAATTACATTTTACAGTGTGCGCCTTTTCTCTACGTCAAACTTTCACTGTAGATGAACTTGTGATCAATTTCTCATGTTTGTGCCAAATTTTGTATGTGTACGGATTTTTATTGCCCGCTTTGCAGTGAGACGGGAGAGGAGATGTGGTCGGAGACAGCTTTGTTGTTAATAGTCAGAAATGAATTTGGCGTTCAAAAATAGGGACACTGAGTACAGCAACAGCAAACAGCTAAACAGTGTGCAGGCTGGCTGGGCACGTGGATCGGTGAGCAGGGCAGAGAGATATATAAGACGCTACACTGGGCGAAGGTGAGAAAGATGACCCATCTAAAGTCCTAGACAAGTTCGGCACCTATATAAGGCCGAGGAAAAATAAGAGAATAGACAGACACCATTTTAAACAAAGAAAACAAGGAGTCACAGAAGGTTTTGATCACTTTGTGAAGGATTTGAGACTCCTGCTCATGGATTGTGAGTTTGTTGATCCAGATGATATGTTAATCGATGCAATAATCGCGGGTGTCAGAGAGAAGCGCGTCCAAGAGAGACTGTTAGACAAAGGGGAAGATTTAACGCTACCAAAAGCAATTGAAATCGCCCAGCAGTTTGAACTGTCACAGAAGCAAATTAAAATTGTCAGAGAACAAGAATCCCAAGTGCAAGCAGTGAAGATGAAAACAAAATACCAAACACCAAACAAGAAACCATTTCAGAAAAATCAGACAAAATTTGTGCAGAAAGAAATACATGCAAACCGACCAAAAAACTGTCCAAGCTGCGGCAAAGACCCACAGCATAAGTGGAACCAAGGTAAATGTCCAGCAAGAGGCTCTGTATACTCATACTGTCACAAACCGAACCACTGGGTGGCAGTATGCCGAAAAAGATCAGTAAACGCAGTCAGTGTGCAGCTGCGATCAGAATCAGATGATGAGATGCTGAGCATAAATATCACACAAACAAATGAGCACAGTGATGATAAATGGAAAGCAGACATTGAAATTCTGTCTCAGAAGGTGCCATTCAGAATTGATACTGGTGCAAGGTGACTTTAAGTAGTTATCAGGCACTCCTGCATGAAGGTGAGCTCAGATGCTCTAATCGAGTGCTGAAGTCCTACTCTAACCACAAGCTGAAGCCTATAGCTGCGGTTGACCTTCTGGCTAAATATAAGGATGCTGAGATTTTAACAGAATTTGAGATTGTGGACATCTCTCAGGAAAATGTATTCAGCGGTGCAACAGCAGAAGCATTAGGCTTAGTTATGCGACTTGATGCATTGCAGCCTACTAACAAAGAAAATAAGACACATTACGGTCACACTACAACGGAACCCTACTAAAATTTTACGTACGCCCAAAAGCCAAAAATGGCGTACGCCAAAAAAAATTCCGATTTATAAAATTAGCAATGTTAGCAATGTTCCCTTTATAAATCACAGATCACCCACAGATGTGCGTACGTGAACCAGTCTCAAATCCCGCCCTGTACACGCCCATTTTTAACCATAAATAGTCAATGCAAATCACTGCGTGGGCTCGAGAGTGGACCTCGTTATAATGAGTTTCCTCTGCGCTCTGCGGGTTTAAAAATGGGGTAAGGAGCCAGCATCTCAGGGGTAGCCACTGTCGCCTGCAGGTTATAATTATATTAAAAGCAACATTGTTATAATTATGTTAAAAACAAAATTGTTACAGTTACTACTTTTTAATATTGTTAAACTCGCCAAGAAGCCAGCCATCACGTACTGTGCCTGCATTTAGTCTGTTCCCTACACTGCTATGTGTCCAGATAAAGGAATCATGTGTTGAACCATGCCAGCGTGCCACAATGTTTGTGAGGGTCATGTTGGAGTCACATATGATTTGCACATTAATAGAATGCACATGCTTTCTATTAACATAAGCAAATTCATTTTCAGATGGTGCCCTTATAGCAACATGAGTGCAGTCAATTGCGCCGATTACATTTGGGAAACCAGACATTGCTGCAAATTGCATTTTAATTTCGGCCTGTTCTCGCACAGTGTAGGGGAACCTGATGTATCGACTACCCATATTAAGTATACCATTCAAAACGACAGATATTATGGCACTCAGGGACGGCTGTGATATACCAGACCTATAGGGTGAGATGATAGATTCCAATAGAATTATTTCATATACAAAAAGGTCTTAGAGTCAAAGTTGAGGATTACGTATAGTTTTTTTACATAAATAATTTACCTGTCTGCCAATTCCCACTGGAAACAGCCGGTTGCCAAGAACCCCAGAGTGGTGAGGGCTTGTATTTGGACTGGGATTGCATGGTTCCGGCGTGTTGCCCTTTCTAATACTGGACCCAATTCAGCACATAGATCCAAGAGCACAGCTCTAGGGAATCTAAATCAGCTTATTAGCCAGTCATCATCATGGGCCAGTCATCATCATGGTCCCTGAAAACTCGTTCTCTCCTTATTCTGCCATTGGCGTAATCCTCCAACAGTGCCAGCAGTGCCATCATGAAGCATTACATACCCGGGTCACCGGAGGATTTATATGTTTCTAGCAATTACTGATCGTTAACACCTTGACAAAATCACAAAATTAATTTGTGGGCGAAAATTTAAGACGAAAATGTTATAGTGAACACATGCTTCTTCATGACGGTTTTGTAATGAACACCGTAATAGTTAGGACTGATGATGAGTAGCGATTGTGCTTCATGACTGTATTTGCAGACTTTGACATTTTATGATATATGTACATTAAGGAAAATATTTCGTTTTTACACTGTGTTCTGCAGTTCTCTAATAAAAGGTTATTTCATGCTATTCTGTATCACATGTAGTCGCGCCATCTCCTCCTGCGCTCCCGTTGTGGACAATGTGACTGTAAGGCAGCGCTGATTATAATTATTATTATTATTTTATTTTTAATACAATTTGATTTACGTTTGGATTTTACTAGATGTATATAGCCTAAAACAATGGCACAAATAACACTGTTGGATTTAATCCTCATGATAATGTGGATATAACGTATGAAATGGGGTGAAAATTAAATGTCATTAATTCTTATAATCGTTCTTCTCACATGTATTTTCTACAATCTAACTTCAGTTCACGACCTCACCATCTGTGTCGCCAATTCCCTTTGTCTCCAGAATGTGCGTACGCACGTCTCAAAGTTTGCTTAAAGGTGCGCACATTTTCCCGTCAAGTTTGTTTTTTATAGATCACAACCTTTGAGCGAAAACTGGCGTACGCACGTTTCCAGCCCCGTTTTGTGCGTACGCACGCTTTATAAATGAGACCCCAGATCAGTGTATCAAAGTGAGAGAGAGAGAGGGAGAGAGAGAGAGAGATGAAGATGATGATGGTGTCTCTCAGACATTCCCCAACATATACAGTATCTAAAAGTGGATAAACCTCCAATGTCTCTTGTTGTGAAAAATCCTGGAGCCTTAAGAGAATATATTTATATTATTATATTATATTATTATTATATTATATTATATATATAATAATTATATATTATTATCCAGAAGTCAGAGGGTGAATAAAAGAGGGACTCTTTATTATAGTAACTCAGCAGACAGGAGAAGAAAGAGTGTAAACAGGGGACTCAGGGCCATAGAATAGAACTGTTCCAGACACGTAATGGGCTCATGGGTGATATGAAGTAGCTGGAAGCGGCGATAGCTCTCCATGACATCAGCGGGCACTGGCCTTGGGTAGGGAGACGGACGAGGATGGTGAGGTGAGGACATGATGGGGCAACCAGGATGAGCTGGCTGATGCGAAGGGTCTGAAGGGAGATAAGAGGAGTTAGAGGAGATAGAGGAATGGGAGCTTGAGATAAGTGTAAACAAGCCCAGCCTGAGCAAGAACAGGCTGAGATCATACTGTAGTATGAGATCATAACATGAAATCATATCAAAATTCAAGCAGTTAGCAGATTTGAGGAGTCATCAAAAAACTCCATTGTTTTTGTACACAAGCAACATTATAGCAGCAATAGCTTAACAATAATGACAACAGTATAGCAGCAATAGTTTAGCAAGAATTTAGCAAGAGTTTAGCAATAGTGACAATATAAGATGACAAATAGATAAGAGCTTTCTTTTAACATAATAACTTTTGACATAAATCAGACTCTTAGAGTGACTTATAATTATTAAAAATCATGTATAGAAGAAAATAGCAAAGGAGAAACTTACCCATTGTAGTTGAATGAAGGATTAAATCTTCAGGACGTCTGGCACGGAAAAACTGAGAGGCAAATGTAACTTTGACCAGGGAGTGAAGCTCTTTTTTGAGCACACTTTTTAATAACAAAAATTGTTATTTAGACATAATTGTTATGGCGAATGAAGAAGACCCAGGGTCACAGGCCTGGGCTCCCGGACCTGGGTCCCGGGGAACTAAGGGGAGGAAAATCCATAAATGGGCATATGGGCAAAAGGTGAAGGAAAAACAAGGGGACTGCAAGGAACAGGACGTTACAAAAACATATGAGATGATTCCGGTAAATAAGATGACATAATGAAAAGGTGATATGAAAACCGGTCTGTGAGGGGGGGAACCGATAAGGAGGCGCTTGGAAGCGTATATATAGAGGAGAATTTTTGGGGCCAAATGTGTATGCGTAAAAAATCCCGTTACTCTGCAGGACCATCCTGAGGGTTTTTGTTTTTGCATGCCGATGCTCTTCATGAAGATGCTTTTTCTTGTGGGTTTTTGGGATTTCTTTTGTTACTTTCAAAATGGCAATTTCTCTTAGAGGATTGTTGGCTGATTGACCACAATAAAGAAGTTTGCTCATTCTCATCCAGGTCTGAGGAGCTTTCTCATTGTTTTAATTCGTATTAATGTTAGTGTTAGTAGTAAATTAAGTTTAAGTAACAAGTATATAGTATAAAAGTATTATAAAGCATATCAGTATAATTCACCCTGATATGTGCCGACTTGGAGACGGGCTCTAAGTTCCCACACTCTCAGCTCCATTTATAACCAGAGTAAATTAAAATGTGGTTTCATTCGAGAGCAACAGCTGCCCTTAGACTTCCATCATGAGTAAATCTGAACTTAAAGAAGTTCCACTGCTTTCTTCAGTCCAGTGAATCATCAGGATTTTTATTACAGGTGACTCAACCTGCTTGATTCCCTCACTATCCTTTACTCCACTGCTCTGTGACTCACTTTTGTTTTCAAGGGTTTATTCTCATTTTACTGACATCTTCATTCAAGAACAAGAGAAACTCTCACACCTTTTAAGAGCAGCCAGCAGGTTTAATCTCAGGATTGTGACACAGATCTACTGACAGCTCGAACTCGACTCTAAACACACGAAGAGACGAGAAACACAAAAAGCCTTTAGAGAAAAACTAGCCAGAGATTAAAAGGAACAGAAAACGAGAGACCTTCTCATCCTGTCAGCGTCACCCTGCACTCCAAGCGTTTTCATACTGCACATGACTTTATTTTAATTCACAGAATAACAACTGGTTCAGCTCTAATAATATTCTACATTTACACTTATTTCTGACCCAACAAGACCGAAAGCACACTCAGCAAACACGCCGATGTTTATGTCTCTAAATCAGTCACTGTTAAAAAAATAAAAACCATTATGATTGTCAGCAAAGTTTTGGTTGCGTGACTGGATTGACATCAGACTACACTCCATAAAGGGTCTGAGAACTGATTCGTATCAGTCGATTGTTTTGAAATTTCTTTATTTGCAGTTCATGTTGATGATGATCACAGTCTGTGGTTCACCGACACATGATTATAATACTATTCCTGCTACTACAATAGCACAAAATATTCACTGCTAGTAATAATAGGTTTTTTTTTAATTTTTAACTTTTTATTTAATCTGTTTTAAAATTTTTTAATCTGTTTTAAATTTTTATTTAATCTGTTTTTAAATCTAGCCATGGGGTCACAGTCCAGTGACTTCTGTGCCGGTCCCAAGCCCGGATAAATAGAGAGGGTTGCGTCAGGAAGGGCATCCGGCGTAAAACATTGCCAAATATAACCATGCGAATTGTCAGTACGAATTTCATACCGGATCGGTCGAGGCCCGGGTTAACAACGACCGCCATCGGCGCCGTTGACCTACAGGGCGCCGGTGGAAATTGGGCTACTGTTGGTCGAAGAAGTAGAGGAGGGAGGAGAGTGCACAGACAGAGAGAGAAGAGGAAAGGTAAGAGTGTAGGACTGAGAATAGGAACTCTGAATGTTGGTACTATGACAGGGAAAGGTAGAGAGCTGGCTGATATGATGGAGAGAAGGAAGGTGGATATACTGTGTGTACAGGAGACCAAGTGGAAGGGTAGCAAGGCTCGTAGTATAGGAGCAGGATTCAAGCTGTTTTATTATGGTGTGGATAGTAAGAGAAATGGGGTAGGTGTGGTCCTGAAGGAGGAGTTTGTGAGGAATGTTCTGGAGGTGAATAGAGTGTCAGACAGGGTGATGAGTCTGAAGTTAGAGATTGAAGGGGTGATGTTGAATGTTGTTAGTGGTTATGCCCCGCAGGTAGGTTGTGAGTTAGAGGAGAAAGAGAGATTCTGGTGTGAATTCGATGAGGTGATGGAGAGTATTCCCAAGGGTGAGAGAGTGGTGATAGGAGCGGATTTTAATGGACATGTTGGTGAGGGGAACACAGGTGATGAGGAGGTGATGGGCAAGTTTGGAGTTAAGGAAAGGAACCTTGAAGGACAGATGGTAGTAGACTTTGCTAAGAGGATGGACATGGCTGTGGTTAACACTTATTTTCAGAAGAGGGAGGAACATAGAGTGACTTACAAGAGTGGAGTTAGGAGAACACAGGTAGACTACATCCTTTGTAGAAGAGGCAATCTGAATGAGATTAGTGACTGTAAAGTGGTAGTGGGAGAGAGTGTAGCCAGACAGCATAGGATGGTGGTGTGTAGGATGACTCTGATGGTCTGTAAGAGGAAGAGGTCAAAGATAGAGAAGAAAACTAAGTGGTGGAAGCTGAAAAAGGAGGAATGTTGTGAGGAATTTAGACAGAAGTTGAGGCAGGCTCTGGGTGGTCAGGTAGTGCTGCCAGATGACTGGGAAACTACAGCAGAAGTGATCAGGGAGACAGGGAGAAAGGTGCTGGGTGTGTCATCTGGAAGGAGGAAAGAAGATAAGGAGACTTGGTGGTGGAATGAGGAAGTTCAGGATAGTATCCAGAGGAAGAGATTAGCCAAGAAGAAGTGGGATATGGACAGGACTGAAGAGAATAGACAGGAATAGACAGGGTATCAGACGTATTTCTTTCAATTTAAAAACAAAATTTTTTTTTGGTGATTTTAATGATCTAAAGAATCACACTAGCTAAAAACAACATCCAAATAAAGAAAACAGAAACCAATTTAAACAAATAGCATATTTTCGTGACTTTAGATATTATCAGTTTTAACTACAGCAGCGATTAATCAGCTGCTTCAGATTAGCTTCAGATAAGCTTCACAAAAATCTCAAGCATCACAATCTAGCTACATTCAACATCATGTTAATGAGAAATCCAACAAATTAGTATCTTTAGTGCAAACGTTGGGCTCAAAGTTCCAGAATTCTAGAAAATAACTTGGCTAGTCAGCAATCTGCAAGATGACTAGTGTTGTGATAGGCCTGACATTGTTGACGGGGATATCAATTTACATGACGCTCTGGGAGTCTGACAGAGCAGACAGAGCAAAACATTAAAGCGCTGCTGCATCACTCTATTGAGCTAATTCCTGCTGGCTACACTGTAAAAGCTAACATCGTATGTAATTAAAAATAATCAGTGTTTATCAACCTGCTATTAACACTCGCTTTTAGTAAGTTACTTGTACTTTGAGGCTGAAAAATCTTACCAGCTCAGTCTACTTGAGTTGGATTAATTTAGAAAAAGTAAATTTATTACCTGTGGGCATGCGCAGATCATTCCTCTCTACGCTAGACGGCTATATTTTGTTCCCCACTATGGCCCCGCCCTTCAATAGCTACTATTGGCAGTAGTTTTGCATTAATCGTAATTTTGCAGACATGTCACATCATGCCCGAAACTGACCAGGTGGAGCTGGACCTAAATATCTCTTCAACGGCACTTGTGTTTATCGTCGTCATAACAGCGATTCTTGTGCTTGGCATACTCATTTGGTGAGTAAATATTTTACCCTTGTGCAGACCGTTTTGTTTCTGTACGTTAAGTCAGCGCCA
This sequence comes from Tachysurus vachellii, assembly GCF_030014155.1. NCBI lineage: Eukaryota > Metazoa > Chordata > Actinopteri > Siluriformes > Bagridae > Tachysurus > Tachysurus vachellii. The sequence continues at coordinate 313,444 of NC_083480.1, forward strand.
GTGTTTTGTGCTTGCTAGTAATGATGTGTGTAGTAATGTCGGCTAACGCTAGCTAACTAACTATATTATGGACATAACGTGGCTATATTTTGATGAAACTTGGTCAATACTTTATTATTTTTTCAATCCATAACTTCCTCGGTGTTGAAAATGGGTAACTTTAAAGACTTGTCATGTTAAAATTGAGAAAAAACTTTAGTGTAACGGTCGCAGGCGTGCTCGTCATGCGAATGTGCCCGCGCCCACGAACACCTGCCATGCCAGTAACTTTTGTCAAGTACTGACTAGCATGATGACAGACTGATCCCGGCGGTTTGTGAGTTTCCTGAGCTTTATATCTGTTGTTTATAAACTCAGGCAGAACATCAGAACAAGTCTGGATGTATAATTTTATTTTAAGCTAGGCTGTAAAGTTAATGCTGAATTAGCTAACTTTAGCTACCAACAATAACAGTCTGTGTTTATCAAAGACAGGATTACCACTGTGTTTCGACATATGATTGGGGATATATTATAGTATATTTCATCATACAGAATATTTTGTGCATATTTTGAATTTCAAATATTTGATGTAATTAGTATTTCTGGACTGTCTCTATAGATACAGTGGGTTCAACTTATAGTCTATCATACCCAGGACTACAGTTCCCTTGATGTCTAACCACAAGTGAGTCATTTACCATTTATCATTTACCATTTACCTTTTGTACTGCTGTGTTCACTTGACTTGAAGAAGTTCAATTAAAAGCTTGATAATTAGATTTAGGATTTAGTTTTTCCTATAGCTCTGGTATTTCAAGTCTGATACTGCATGTTAGTGTTTTTGTCTTTTTATGTTGCTAGTGTAAGGACTTTGCCCGGACTCTGGCCACGTGCATCTGTTTATGTTTCTCGTCACGTGTCTGCCCCGCCTTCGTCTGCTCCTCCCTGTCATCACACCTGATCCTTATTGTGTCATTGTCTTCTTGTATTTAACTGTGCCGCGTTGCTTCGTGCAGCGCGGCATCTACTGTGATTTGTCCTGTCTAGTCTGCGTCCTGTTTCATGTTTTCAGTTATTAAACCCTATTATGATTTATGCTATCCTGCGTTTGGGTCCGCTCTGTTTCCCGTCGTTACAGCTAGGCTTGATGCTAAAATTATCTTTTCTTTCTTTTCAGATTTTTCAAAGAGACAAACCGTTTCATATGCAGTGGACATGTAAGTACTGCACATTTTGTGCTGAAAAGTGGACCTCCAGCCGATCTCCACTGCCATCATTCTGGAGGGAGGTATTGTCATGGATCATATTAAAAACTTGCCTCAGGCAGTTTGTCTGTTGTTTGGGCTTACATATGCATTGCATTTGGATTACCCAAAATGCATGGCAAAATACACTTCATTCAGACTGTGATGCTTGGACTGGGAAAGAAAAACTCCCACCAAAACTGTTAACTCTGAAGAACAGTCTTCTGGGTTAGAACAGTAAAGTGCCGTCAGCTGTCAGATAGCACTTTGTAAGCTTTGCAGCCATTAATGTTCTCCTGTTATCAGAGAAAGTTTGATGCTTTCATGCAACTGTTCTCGCTTATTTACGATCTCAATTAAAAAAAAGAAAAATTCCATTGAAGTCTGTACCATGTTATGCAGGTATGCTAATGGTGGAAATAGAGTTGTTTGCAAAGAGTTGTTAGTTGTTATTAGATGGTAATGTCAGAAAAGAACCTAGCAAGGTTGTCCTGTTTACAAAAGGAAACAAAAAGCATTTGTTGTACTTTCAGTTTTGATCAGAAATGCACTGATTTTGCATGCACTGAAGTCCTGTAGTTATCAGGTGTTTACCTGTTTAATATTGGGAGACACTTTTTAGCTCACAGAAATGTGGTTTTATTTTTTATATTTTTCCATGTCATTTTCTACAGATAAATCAAACAACAACCTTGTTGTTTAGCTGCTGTTTTGTACGTGAATGTGCATTGAATAAATGTTGTAATGGAGCTGAATCAACCCAGTGAGTGTTCTTTTAATGTATATGTTTGTGGTGTGTTTGCCTTTATTAGATAGTAACATCAAAAATAGATAAGAAATGGGGGAGAGAAAAGGCTGGACCCAAACCTGGGCAGCTGCAACAAGGACCCATTCAAGGAAATTGTTTTCTTTAATTTAAGTGAACTTGAAAAATGAGTGAGCAGAACTAAAAGTGTTAAGTTGTAGGTATTTAGTAATTCCAAGTGGGGTTAAATTTATATCAAGCAATCCACACAAAATGAAAAAATTAAGTTAACACTAAGCATGTCTATTAAGTTACATGAACATAAAAAAACGTGTTAGTGGTACTACTTGATTTAGTACTGCACACTTAAAATAAACAAGCTTTTCTAACTCACTAATCTTAAGGTTACTTTGCTTAATTTTTTTGAGGCAACGAGTTTGCATACTTTTTTTAAGTAAGGTCAACTAATTACATTTTACAGTGTACACACTCATCAGCCAATAGGCAAACAGCATTGTGAATAAACTGTGTAAATAAAAGTGTAAACAGACCAAAAGTTTGACTGCACAACTTTAACGGGATTCTGGAAGAATTTATTTGTAAATGTGGATGATTTCTGATGATCACTAAGAGCTAATCTGAAAGGATTTCTGATGAATAAAATACTCATATATACAGTATATAGTCCCTGTAACAGGATCGTTTACAGCAGTGTAGCGTTAGCATTAGGCGCGCTAGCTTTCCTTATAGAGCAGAAATGTTCAGTACAACACTGCAGATTGAGCAAGAGCGTGGGTAAACACGATGATGCAGCAAAGCGACAGAATATTTACTGCTAAATTTCTGCATCAACATTTTTCCCCTCCCACTCTTCTTTCTCTCTCTCTCTCTCTCTCTCTCTCTCTCTCTCTATCTCTCTCTTTCTCTCGCTCTCGCTCTCTTTCTCTTCCTTCTGTCTTCCTCTCCTCTATTTTTGTCACGCTGATTGTCACTCTGCTGTGTGACAAACCTGCTTTAAATAGGCAAAGTCTCTAGCCGTTTTCCCCTAGTGGAAGTCCAGGACTGGATGTTGCTGTCAAACTCATTATTCCTCCTTCGTGATTGCAGTTACGCTCCTGCCTAAGAGTGTGTGTGTGTGTGTGTGTGTGTGTGTGTCTGTGTGTCTGTGTGTGTATGTGTGTTTGTTACAATTAGGTGAAAAAATTCTGTCTTAACACTCCTGTCAAACAAAAAAACAAATATTGCTTTTCACATCATGGAAACAGAAGCATGCTGTAAGAAAAGAGATTTTGGGCTCATGATGATAGACTAGACATCAGAGAGATAGAGAAAGAGAGAAAGGTCTGACAGAAAGCAGCAGGACGCTGTCAGAAAAAAAGAACAGTGATAACACTCTGTACTGAAATTGTGTTTTTTTTTTTATTTCTTCCTGCATGTTCCTGTATGTTTGAATCTTGAATGTTTAAAAAGTTTTTCACTATTTCATCATCACAATTTTTCCTTTTTTTTTTTTTTTTTTGACTTCTGCAACTGAAGAAAAATGACACTCATCATGTGGCACATGGGCAGAAACAGGCTCCAAAAAACTCAAGACAGAGAAACGGTTCAGAATAAGATCAACAAATAAAAATAAAATAAAAAAGATTTTATTTTTTAAAATAAAAAAATGAACTAACACAGTTCCTGTAGGTCTGGAATGCAAATGAACATATGTATAAGTTGCACAGCACTTGTGAAAATGAATTGAGTCCATAACTGGCTAAACATTCTTAGAAATTTTAATTTCTGATACGAGGTCTCGTTACAAAACTTGAAATATGTTTCTCTGAGTTTGAACTGAGATGTTGTAACACTAAAGTGAGATGTCACGTCTGACTATGACATATTGTGTAGGGTGATGTCTGCGTGTGTGTGTGTGTGTGTGTGTGTGTGTTTGAGAGAAGAAGAAATTGAGACCGTGCTGCAAATAAAGGGGGATAAAACCCAAAGTCTCCTGGATGCATTTCCTGCATGAAAAAAAAAAAACGAGGCAAGGCTACGAAGCCAGCTAATCTCTTCCGTGTGCTTATTGTGTGTGTTTAAAAAAGGAATATATAATTAACAGAAAAAAAAGAAATTTTGTTATGCAAAAGTATACTTTTTTTTACAACTTTATGCAAATTATTTTTTGTTTGTAAATAATAAAACTTTAAAATATAGAGGGAGAGAGAAAAATAAAAGAAATCTTGTCATTCATCATTGTCTGTGAGTTTTTCTTCTTTTATTCTTATAATAAAGTACTGAGTTCACTATTGAGGTCATCACAGAAATCACTACTGAGCTCACTAATGAGTTGACTACTACTGAGATCACTACTGAGGTCATCACTACTGAGCTCAGTAATGAGTTCACTACTGAGTTCACTATTGGGGACATTACGTAGTGCACTACAGAGTTCACTAATGAGTTTACTACTGAGTTCAATATAAAGTTCACTACTTGGGTCATTGACATATGTCATGAACATACAGAGTTCACTAATGACTTCACTACTGAGGTCACTACAAAGTTCACTAATGAGTTCACTACTGAGTTTACTACTGAGTTCAATATACAGTAAAGTTCGATACTGGGGTCATTGACATATGTCATGAACAAACAGAGTTCACTAATGAGTTCACTACTGAGGTCATTACAAAGTTCACTAATGAGTTCACTACTGAGTTCACTACTGAGTTCAACATAAAGTTCACTACTGTGGTCATTGACATATGTCATGAACATACAGTGGGGCAAAAAAGTATTTAGTCAGCCACCAATTGTGCAAGTTCTCCCACTTAAAAAGATGAGAGAGACCTGTAATTTTCATCATAGGTACACTTCCACTATGAGAGACAGAATGGGGAAAAGAATCCAGGAAATCACATTGAAGGATTTGTAATGAAGTAATTGGTAAATTCCTCAGTAAAATATTTGGTAGTGATGTTACCAGTGTCACCGAAGCTCCGATGTGTGTGTCAGAAAAATGAACCGATTTTCCTGAACCTCGTATGTCCAAATTTTGTCAATTTCATATTTTTTCACATATCGATGCTATTGGTCAGTCCCCACGTGGGTCTGTTATATTTACAAGTTATTAACCGATATAAAGTCTTGAAAATAGCTTGAGCGCAAATCTCATAACTCCATTGGACTGTCCACCTCTTCCTCTATATATATATTTTTGTCACTCATTCAAGAACACTTACAATGTCCACTTCACGAGTTCACACTTACAAATAAGACTGTGTGTCCATATAGTCATGCTGAACAGGTGGACACTTTATTGCTGATTGTTAATTAAACATAATTAAGCACAAAGCATCCATCTAGCCTACAGTACAGTAGTCTGTATTTATATTTATAATCGTGTAAAAGTGTGTCTGCACTTATGTACCTTCAACATTCATGAGTTTGATTTTTTTTTTTTAAAAAAACAGTCAAAATGTCCACATTCACCATACAAAAAGTTATCTTTATTACATTTTTGTTTGGAGTTACCATGCCTATGTAATGGAACATGCTTTGGACATGTATTTAGTATATTGTAGAGTTGGGTCCGAGTCCACCTTTGTCGAGTACGAGTCAAGACCAAGTCCTTAAACATCAAGTCCAAGTCCGAGACCGAGTCCAAAAGGGCCCGAGTTGGACTCAAGTCCGAGTTCTTAAAGGCCGAGTCCGAGTCGAGTCCGCCCGAGTCCAGAAAGTAGTTAAATTTAAAGATTCTAAATTGGTATTCTAAATTTTTATATTCTATTAATATTTTAACCTTTCAACCCATTAAACCAATGGCAATATAAAAATGTAATAGAAAATACCACTATTACATCTTGTCATTGACATTGAACATTTTTATTTTATGTCAACAGAACTAGTTTCTTATCAAAAAAGGTTTCAAAGAAAAGAAGGGTATATGTAGAACTTTTATTGTATTACAAGTGCATGAAAATACAAATGAACCCGTTTTATTATTGTATCACACTATATTGTCCTCCAGTTAAAGCTGACATTTCAATTATTTAATGCCTCTCCCCCACATTTAAATAGGCTGAGGAAATATTCAGACTAGAGTTTAAATCTATCAGCTAGTCATAACAACAAACTTAAAGCTTTATTACGGTGCTTAATCAACAACAATCTCCTTTCTGAACACAGCTCTCTGGTCTTGTAACATGAATTGTAATGAACACTGAACATGAAATGTACTATAGTGCACAGTCAAGCACTAAACCAGGGCCATATTGCTTTTCAAAAATACAAGGAATGTGACCATTTTATGAGTTAAGCGTGCACGATGTGGTCTCACGATGAGGCCACCTTTGCTAAAGACACGCTCTACTGGTGCAGAGGATGCTGGAATAGACAGCACTTTTACAACCAGAGAGTAAAGCTGTGGGAATCTCTCCCTGTTTGTCGACCAAAATTCAAGTGCTGTATTTGTGTCTGTGTCTTGAATGGCATCAAAGTACTTGTGTATCTGAGCTGAAATGCATGCCTCCTTAGCTGAGTGGCTCAGGTGCTTGTGGGCTCAATAGCGAGCTAGAAGTCATGGGCATTTGCCAGGAGGAGAATCTGAGGTTTCATCAGCATCACCTCCAGAATGCAGCATGTCTCCATCTGCTGTGGCCTCAACTTCTGCAGTCAAAGTATCTGAAAAATATGAAACATGCACAAATAACACACGTTAAAATGCATTTGGATTTAGGGACCTAAGGACCATTATTGTATGCCTACTGCATATTTTTATGCTCTGCAGTATACAGAGTATATAGTAGACAAATAAGAAGTTTGCTTCAGAATAAAATGGTACTTTGGTACTCTTTTATTCTGGGAAAAAAATGGAGAAAATTTTAACAATACTTGCTAATTCAAAAACAGAAGGTACATGCAAAACAAGGGTATTTGTCTAATGTGCCTAAAACATTTATTTTTTTTTTTGCAAAGTTTTGTTTAAGCTATTTTACCAGTTATTGCAATTCAGATCACATTAAGTAATTGATAGAAAATAATTACATTACATTAAGAGCAAATCATTTTATATTTCAAAGGACTATATTTACAGTCCCTGCATTTCTGTGGTGATATGTTAATTTCCTTACTAAAATGTAAAAAACAAATCTCAATCAGCAGGGTTTATATTATTTTCCACATTAAGAATCACATTTAACATTTTGCAAAATTAAAGACTGGAATCACCAAATGCTAATGTTTAGGGGTGGGCGATACTAAAATCTTATTTCACGATAATTGTTTTCTCAAGTAGGTCCAAGTAGCATTCAAGTAAGAATAAACACTACTGGAATTAAATAAAGCAATTAAATGTAAAATAAAACAGACTTCACTGTATGACATGCACATTGATTCTCATTACATTTAATAAAGTTAGTTATCAGTAGAGTGAGTGAGTGATTTTGTTAACATTACGGTAACAGATTTATTTGACTGATATGACTATTTTTCCCAACTGTTTGTTTACATTCACTTAAGACATCTTAACAATGTACATAACCGACTGTTTACATGAATACTCGGCCAAACTTACATTTGGACATGATGTGTGTGAATTTATTTGACCGTGCAAGTGTAAAACCATTAGATAATTCATCACTGATGATGCACATTGAGGCGGCCTCATTTCTGTCTGCATGATTTAACCCAATATATATTTAGCGTCGTATCGCCCAGCCCTAACAATGTTATTTGGATTTAAATTGGTATAAAAGTTATAATAAGCAACTTACCTTTCTTTATGTTTTCTCTGAACATGTCGGTAGAAATTTGAAGTCGTGCCAGAAACATCAGTAAGAGTTGTTTTGCAAAATTTGCAATCCGCAGAGTGCTTGTTTTTACCGGATGTCTTGCAAATAAATTCTTTATGATTTTCGTAAGCAAAACAAATTATTGCTGACTTTGAAGACATCGTCCTAGCCACACATTGATATCTAGTGAGTGATGTGTGTGTTTCGTCTGCAAGCATAAGATGATGCTACTGCTGCCTGCCGGTGTGGTGCAGTAAAATGACAAACGGGGAGACATTAATTAATTTCTCATCTCAATTTTATGCTGGTTTTATTGTTACACATGACGCGGACTCGACTGTACTCGGAATATTTTCCGAGTCCAAAATGTTCAAGTCCGTGTCAAGTCCGAGTACAAATTCACCTGAGTGCGTGACAAGTCCGAGTTCATTCAAAATTGGACTCGAGTCCGAGTTCGAGTACCCCAACACTAGTATATTGATTCATTTATTTATTAATAAATAAATATTATTAAATAAATAATATTTATTAATAAATCAATAATTTATTTCCTTAATTTGTCAATCCATTAATTTTTGCTTCTAAAATTAATACGTTGTTTGATTGTGGAACATTCTGTGATAGCGCTTTCACCAGCAGAGGTCCTCATCGAGCTCTGATTTGAATAGCTTCGAGTAATGAACCTTTTTCCGATACAATTGGGTTGAAAGCTTCACTGCTTCAAGAAAGCTTCACTTCGCCATCACTAGTATTTGGTCACCTACAAAAAAAGCAAGATTTCTGGCTCTCGCAGACCTGTAACTTCTTCTTTAAGAGGCTCCTCTGTCCTCCACTCGTTACCTGTATTAATGGCACCTGTTTGAACTCGTTATTAGTATAAAAGACACCTGTCCACAATCTCAAACAGTCAGACTCCAAACTCCACTATGGGCAAGACCAGAGCTGTCAAAGGACACCAGAAACAAAATTGTAGACCTGCACCAGGCTGGGAAGACTGAATCTGCAATAGGTAAGCAGCTTGGTGTGAAGAAATCAACTGTGGGAGCAATTATTAGAACACCTCCTTCCATCAGCAAGGGCATTGAAGATGAAACGTGGCTGGGTCTTTGAGCATGACAACAATCCCTAACACACCGCCCGGGGCAATGAAGAAGTGGCTTCGTAAGAAGCAATTCAAGGTCCTGGAGTGGCCTAGCCAGTCTCCAGATCTCAACCCCATAGAAAATCTTTGGAGGGAGTTGAAAATCTGTGTTGCCCAGCGAGAGCCCCAAAACATCACTGCGCTAGAGGAGATCTGCATGGAGGAATGGGCCAAACTACCAGCAACAGTGTGTAAAAACCTTGTGGAGACTTAGCGAAAATGTTTGACCTCTGTCATTGTCAACAAAGAGTATATAACAAAGCATTTGAGATGAACTTTTGTTATTGACCAAATACTTATTTTCCACCATAATTTTCAAATAAACTTTGTCTGATTTTTAATGTGATTTTCTCAATTTTTTTTCTCATTTTGTCTCTATAGTTGAAGTGTACCTATGATGAAAATTACAAGCCTCTCTCATCTTTTTAAGTGGTAGAACTTGCACAATTGAACACTTATTGCTGCCTAAAATATATAAATATACAACATCAGATATTAGACAGTTACTTTTATAACTGATTGTATTGTTTATTATAATACAATCGTTTACTGCATTCAACGGAAGTTGAACGTGAAAAGAGCAGATCAAACGGATGCGTCTCACTTGACCACATGATTTACAAATCATTAATTGGCAGCCCAATTATCTTAACCACGAACTTGTTATGAAGTGGCGATAAAAATATCCGCTCTGTAGTGAAACACCACGTGATTGCTGCGTGTTCGTTTTTTTCTTTTCTCTCTCTCTCTCTCTCTCTCTCTCTCTCTCTCTCCAATGGGATACGTCAAAGTTAATCACGTGCTTTTGGAAGTCACTAATTGGCGGCTTAATTAGTTGCCTGTTTGTTTGTTTACCGGAAGTGATTTGCAGCGTGGCTGGAGTCGAGTCCAAAGTAAAGACAGTGGTACGAGAAAATACTGAGACGCGGACGGTGAACAGATAAAACAACTCATTCTCTCTGGTACAGTAAGTGATAAATTGTTGTTTTTTTTTATTCGTTTAGTTTTTTACACACTAGCGAATGCACTGTTTTTTTATGTGTTTGTAATACTCTTGTTAAACGAACTGGGTGATATGACGATGGAAAAAAAATACCGTGATACTTTTCTTTGAGGAACGGTGTGAGATAAAAAAAAAAAAAAAACACCAATTGGAACCTGCATGAAACCGATATTGCATGAGTGATATTTATTATGCACCAAACAACCATTTAAACAGGACTAAAAAAGCTATTTACTTAATTTTTTTCTTTTGCTTTTTGTATGTTTTGTATTGTGATTAAAAAGCTCTCAACACCGATGATAACAGATGAACGTAATGTGATTTAATCAATCATGATTGAATATTCATTCTTCTGTTTTGTTAAACTGTTTTTAAAATCCTCTGTTTGTTGAAAGGAAAGCTGTGGAAAGCCGTGAGACACCAGATTGCTGTGGAGCCTGTGTTTGTGTTGGTGTTTGTTGTTGTTGTTGTTGTTTTTTGTGTGGTGGTTGTTTGTGTGCGTTTGTGGTGGTGTGTGTGATGGGTGCGGTGCGTGCGTGCCTGTCTCTGGGGGTGCGGTGCGTGCCTGGCCGCGTGCCCGTCCCTTGGGCCGGGTGCGGGCCTGGCCGCGTGCCCGTCTCCGGGGCCGGGTGCGGGCCTGGCCGCGTGCCCGTCTCCGGGGCCGGGTGCGGGCCTGGCCGCGTGCCCGTCTCCGGGGCCGGGTGCGGGCCTGGCCGCGTGCCCGTCTCCGGGGCCGGGTGCGGGCCTGGCCGCGTGCCCGTCTCCGGGGCCGGGTGCGGGCCTGGCCGCGTGCCCGTCTCCGGGGCCGGGTGCGGGCCTGGCCGCGTGCCCGTCTCCGGGGCCGGGTGCGGGCCTGGCCGCGTGCCCGTCTCCGGTGCCGGGTGCTGTGCTGGCCGCGTGCCCGTCTCCGGGGCCGGGTGCGGGCCTGGCCGCGTGCCCGTCTCCGGGGCCGGGTGCGGGCCTGGCCGCGTGCCCGTCTCCGGGGCCGGGTGCGGGCCTGGCCGCGTGCCCGTCTCCGGGGCCGGGTGCGGGCCTGGCCGCGTGCCCGTCTCCGGGGCCGGGTGCGGGCCTGGCCGCGTGCCCGTCTCTCGGGGATTGGTTCGGGCCTGCGCGCGTGCCTGTCTCTGAGGGGTGGGTGCAGGCCTGCGCCTGTGCCTGTCTCTCGGGGGTGGGTGCGGGCCTGCGCACGTGCCGGTCTCTGGGGGGTGGGTGCGGGCCTTCGCCTGTGCCTGTCTCTGGGGGGTGGGTGCGGGCCTGCGCCTGTGCCTGTCTCTGGGGGGTGGGTGCGGGCCTGCGCCTGTGCCTGTCTCTGAGGGGTGGGTGCGGGCCTGCGCGCGTGCCTGTCTCTGGGGGTGGGTGCGTGCGTGCCTGCCTGCGTGTGTGTGTGTGTGTGGACATGCCTGCCTGCGTGTGTGTGTGTGTGTGTGTGTGTGTGTGTGGACATGCCTGCCTGCGTGTGTGTGTGTGTGGGCGTGCCTGCCTGCCTGTGTGTGTGTGTGTGGATGCTTTTGTCTGTGTGTGTGTGGATGCTTTTGTCTTTGTGGGTGCTTTTGTCTGTGTGTGTGGATGCTTTTGTCTGTGTGTGTGGATGCTTTTGTCTGTGTGTGTGGATGCTTTTGTCTGTGTGTGTGGATGCTTTTGTCTGTGTGTGTGGATGCTTTTGTCTGTGTGTGTGGATGCTTTTGTCTGTGTGTGTGTGGATGCTTTTGTCTGTGTGTGTGTGGATGCTTTTGTCTGTGTGTGTGGGTGCTTTTGTCTGTGTGTGTGGGTGCTTTTGTCTGTGTGTGTGGGTGCTTTTGTCTGTGTGTCTGTGTGTGTGGGTGCTTTTGTCTGTGTGTGTGTGGGTGCTTTTGTCTGTGTGTGTGGGTGCTTTTGTCTGTGTGTGTGTGGGTGCTTTTGTCTGTGTGTGTGTGGGTGCTTTTGTCTGTGTGTGTGTGGGTGCTTTTGTCTGTGTGTCTGTGGGTGCTTTTGTCTGTGTGTCTGTGTGTGGGTGCTTTTGTCTGTGTGTGTGTGGGTGCTTTTGTCTGTGTGTGTGGGTGCTTTTGTCTGTGTGTGTGGGTGCTTTTGTCTGTGTGTGTGGGTGCTTTTGTCTGTGTGTGTGGGTGCTTTTGTCTGTGTGTGTGGGTGCTTTTGTCTGTGTGTGTGGGTGCTTTTGTCTGTGTGTGTGGATGCTTTTGTCTGTGTGTGTGTGGATGCTTTTGTCTGTGTGTGTGGGTGCTTTTGTGTGTGTGGGTGCTTTTGTGTGTGTGGGTGCTTTTGTGTGTGTGAATGCTTTTGTGTGTGAATGCTTTTGTGTGTGGCTGCTTTTGTGTGTGGGTGCTTTTGTCTGTGTGTGTTTGTGGATGTTTTTTGTCTGGGTGGGTGCTTTTTGTCTGTGTGGGTGCTTTTTGTCTGTGTGGGTGCTTTTGTCTGTGTGTGTGTGGGTGCTTTTGTCTGTGTGTGTGTGTGGGTGCTTTTGTCTGTGTGTGTGTGTGGGTGCTTTTGTCTGTGTGTGTGTGTGTGGGTGCTTTTGTCTGTGTGTGTGTGTGGGTGCTTTTGTCTGTGTGTGTGTGTGGGTGCTTTTGTCTGTGTGTGTGTGGGTGCTTTTGTCTGTGGGTGGGTGTGTGGGTGCTTTTGTCTGTGGGTGTGTCTGTGGGTGCTTTTGTCTGTGGGTGTGTCTGTGGGTGCTTTTGAGTGTGTGTGTCTGTCTGTGTTTGCTTTTGTGTGTGTCTGTCTGTGGGTGCTTGTGTGTGTGTGGATGCTTGTGTCTGTGTGGGTGGATGCTTTTGTCTGTCTGTGTGGGTGCCTTTGTCTGTGTGTGTGATTTTGTCTGTGTGTGTGGATGCTTTTGTCTGTGTGTGTGGATGCTTTTGTCTGTGTGTGTGTGGGTGCTTTTGTGTGTGTGGGTGCTTTTGTGTGTGTGGGTGCTTTTGTGTGTGTGGATGCTTTTGTGTGTGTGTGTGTGAATGCTTTTGTGTGTGAATGCTTTTGTGTGTGGATGCTTTTGTCTGTGTGTGCTTTTGTCTGTGTGTCGGTGCTTTTGTCTGTGTGGGTGCTTTTGCCTGTGTGTGTGTGTGCGTGCTTTTGTCTGTGTGTATGATTTTGTCTGTGTGGGTGCTTTTGTCTCTGTGTGTGTGTGTGTCCTTTTGTCTGTGTGGGTGCTTTTTATCTGTGTGTGGGTGCTTTTGTCTGTGTGTGTGTGTGTGGGTGCTTTTGTCTGTGTGTGTGTGTGGGTGCTTTTGTCTGTGTGTGTGTGTGGGTGCTTTTGTCTGTGTGTGTGTGTGGGTGCTTTTGTCTGTGTGTGTGTGTGGGTGCTTTTGTCTGTGTGTGTGTGTGGGTGCTTTTGTCTGTGTGTGTGTGTGGGTGCTTTTGTCTGTGTGTGTGTGGGTGCTTTTGTCTGTGTGTGTGTGGGTGCTTTTGTCTGTGTGTGTGTGGGTGCTTTTGTCTGTGTGTGTGTGGGTGCTTTTGTCTGTGTGTGTGTGGGTGCTCTTGTCTGTGTGTGTGTGGGTGCTCTTGTCTGTGTGTGTGTGGGTGTGTGTGTGTGTGTGGATGCTTTTGTCTGTGTGTGTGTGGGTGCTTTTGTCTGTGTGTGTGTGGGTGCTTTTGTCTGTGTGTGTGTGGGTGCTCTTGTCTGTGTGTGTGTGGGTGCTCTTGTCTGTGGGTGTGTGGGTGTGTGGGTGTGTGTGGATGCTTTTGTCTGTGTGTGTGTGGGTGCTTTTGTCTGTGTGTGTGGGTGCTTTTGTCTGTGTGTGTGTGGATGCTTTTGTCTGTGTGTGTGTGGGTGCTTTTGTGTGTGTGTGTGTGGGTGCTTTTGTGTGTGTGGGTGCTTTTGTGTGTGTGTGTGTGGGTGCTTTTGTCTGTGTGTGATTTTGTCTGTGTGTGGGTGCTTTTGTCTGTGTGGGTGCTTTTGTCTGTGTGTGTGTGGGTGCTTTTGTCTGTGTGTGTGATTTTGTCTGTGTGGGTGCTTTTGTCTGTGTGTGGGTGCTTTTGTCTGTGTGGGTGCTTTTGTCTGTGTGTGGGTGCTTTTGTCTGTGTGTGTGTGTGGGTGCTTTTGTCTGTGTGTGTGTGTGGGTGCTTTTGTCTGTGTGTGTGTGGGTGCTTTTGTCTGTGTGTGTGTGTGGGTGCTTTTGTCTGTGTGTGTGGGTGCTTTTGTCTGTGTGTGTGTGGGTGCTTTTGTCTGTGTGTGTGTGGGTGCTTTTGTCTGTGTGTGTGTGTGTGTGTGTGGGTGCTTTTGTCTGTGTGTGTGTGTGTGTGTGTGGGTGCTTTTGTCTGTGTGTGTGTGGGTGCTTTTGTCTGTGTGTGTGTGGGTGCTTTTGTCTGTGTCTGTGTGTGTGTGGGTGCTTTTGTCTGTGTGTGTGGGTGCTTTTGTCTGTGTGTGTGTGGGGGTGCTTTTGTCTGTGTGTGTGTGGGTGCTTTTGTCTGTGTGTGTGTGTGGGTGCTTTTGTCTGTGTGTGTGTGGGTGCTTTTGTCTGTGGGTGCTTTTGTGTGTCTGTCTGTGGGTGCTTTTGTGTGTGTGTGTGTCTGTCTGTGGGTGCTTTTGTCTGTGTGTGTGTGGATGCTTTTGTCTGTGTGTGTGTGGGTGCTTTTGTCTGTGTGGGTGCTTTTGTCTGTGTGGGTGCTTTTGTCTGTGTGTGTGTGTGTGGGTGCTTTTGTCTGTGTCTGTGTGCGTGCTTTTGTCTGTGTGTATGGGTGCTTTTGTCTGTGTGGGTGCTTTTGTCTGTGTGTGTGATTTTGTCTGTGTGGGTGCTTTTGTCTGTGTGTGTGTGTGTGTGTGGATGCTTTTGTCTGTGTGTGTGTGGATGCTTTTGTCTGTGTGTGTGTGGATGCTTTTGTCTGTGTGTGTGTGGGTGCTTTTGTCTGTGTGTGTGGGTGCTTTTGTCTGTGTGTGTGTGGGTGCTTTTGTCTGTGTGTGTGTGTGTGTGGGTGCTTTTGTCTGTGTGTGTGGGTGCTTTTGTCTGTGTGTGTGTGTGTGTGGATGCTTTTGTCTGTGTGTGTGTGTGTGGATGCTTTTGTCTGTGTGTGTGTGGGTGCTTTTGTCTGTGTGTGTGTGGGTGCTTTTGTCTGTGTGTGTGTGGGTGCTTTTGTCTGTGTGTGTGTGGGTGCTTTTGTCTGTGTGTGTGTGGGTGCTTTTGTCTGTGTGTGTGTGGGTGCTTTTGTCTGTGTGTGTGTGGGTGCTTTTGTCTGTGTGTGTGTGGGTGCTTTTGTCTGTGTGTGTGTGGGTGCTTTTGTCTGTGTGTGTGTGGGTGCTTTTGTCTGTGTGTGTGTGGGTGCTTTTGTCTGTGGGTGTGTCTGTGGGTGCTTTTGTCTGTGGGTGCTTTTGTCTGTGGGTGTGTCTGTGGGTGCTTTTGAGTGTGTGTGTCTGTCTGTGTTTGCTTTTGAGTGTGTGTGTCTGTCTGTGTTTGCTTTTGTGTGTGTCTGTCTGTGGGTGCTTTTGTGTGTGTGTGTCTGTCTGTGGGTGCTTGTGTGTGTGTGGATGCTTTTGTCTGTGTGTGTGGATGCTTTTGTCTGTGTGTGTGGGTGCTTTTGTCTGTGTGTGTGTGTGTGTGGGTGCTTTTGTCTGTGTGTGTGGGTGCTTTTGTCTGTGTGTGTGTGTGGGTGCTTTTGTCTGTGTGTGTGGGTGGGTGCTTTTGTCTGTGTGTGTGTGTGGGTGCTTTTGTCTGTGTGTGTGTGTGGGTGCTTTTGTCTGTGTGTGTGATTTTGTCTGTGTGTGGGTGCTTTTGTCTGTGTGTGTGGGTGCTTTTGTCTGTGTGTCTGTGGGTGCTTTTGTCTGTGTCTGTGGGTGCTTTTGTCTGTCTGTGTGTGGGTGCTTTTGTCTGTGTGTGTGGGTGCTTTTGTCTGTGTGTGGGTGCTTTTGTCTGTGTGGGTGCTTTTGTCTGTGTGTCTGTGTGTGTGGATGCTTTTGTCTGTGTGTCTGTGTGGGTGCTTTTGTCTGTGTGTGGGTGCTTTTGTCTGTGTGTGGGTGTGGATGCTTTTGTGTGTGGGTGCTTTTGTCTGTGTGTGTGTGGGTGCTTTTGTCTGTGTGTGTGTGTGTGGGTGCTTTTGTCTGTGGGTGCTTTTGTGTGTGTGTCTGTGGGTGCTTTTGTGTGTGTGTCTGTCTGTGGGTGCTTTTGTGTGTGTGTCTGTCTGTGGGTGCTTTTGTGTGTGTGTGTCTGTCTGTGGGTGCTTTTGTGTGTGTGGATGCTTTTGTCTGTGTGTGTGGGTGATTTGTCTGTGTGTGGGTGCTTTTGTCTGTGTGTGGGTGCTTTTGTCTGTGTGTGTGGGTGCTTTTGTCTGTGTGTGGGTGCTTTTGTCTGTGTGTGGGTGCTTTTGTCTGTGTGTGTGTGGGTGCTTTTGTCTGTGTGTGGGTGCTTTTGTGTGTGTGGGTGCTTTTGTCTGTCTGTGTGTGTGTGTGGGTGCTTTTGTCTGTGTGTGTGGGTGCTTTTGTCTGTGTGTGGGTGCTTTTGTCTGTGTGTGTGTGGATGCTTTTGTCTTTGTGTGTGTGGATGCTTTTGTCTTTGTGTGTGGATGCTTTTGTCTGTGTGTGTGAATGCTTTTGTGTGTGGATGCTTTTGTCTGTGTGTGTGGGTGCTTTTGTCTGTGTGTGTGTGGGTGCTTTTGTCTGTGTGGGTGCTTTTGTCTGTGTGTCTGTGTGTGTGGGTGCTATTGTCTGTGTGTGTGGGTGTGTGTGGATGCTTTTGTCTGTGTGTCTGTGTGGGTGCTTTTGTCTGTGTGGGTGCTTTTGTCTGTGTGGGTGCTTTTGTCTGTGTGTGTGTGTATGCTTTTGTCTGTGTCTGTGTGGGTGCTTTTGTCTGTGTGGGTGCTTTTGTCTGTGTGTGTGGGTGCTTTTGTCTGTGTGGGTGCTTTTGTCTGTGTCTGTGTGGGTGCTTGTGTGTGTGGGTGCTTTTGTCTGTGTGTGTGTGTGTGGATGCTTTTGTCTGTGTGTGTGTGTGTGGGTGCTTTTGTCTCTGTGTGTGTGGATGCTTTTGTCTGTGTGTGTGTGTATGCTTTTGTCTGTGTGTGTGATTTTGTCTGTGTGGGTGCTTTTGTCTGTGTGTGTGGGTGCTTTTGTCTGTGTGTGTGTGTGTGTGTGTGTGGGTGCTTTTGTCTGTGTGTGTGTGTGTGTGTGTGTGTGGATGCTTTTGTCTGTGTGTGTGTGTGTGTGTGTGTGTGGATGCTTTTGTCTGTGTGTGTGTGGGTGTGTGTGTGTGGATGCTTTTGTCTGTGTGTGTGGGTGCTTTTGTCTGTGTGTGTGGGTGCTTTTGTCTGTGTGTGTGTGGGTGCTTTTGTCTGTGTGTGTGTGGGTGCTTTTGTCTGTGTGTCTGTGGGTGCTTTTGTCTGTGTGTGGGTGCTTTTGTCTGTATGTGGGTGTGGGTGCTTTTGTCTGTATGTGGGTGTGGGTGCTTTTGTCTGTGTGTGTGGGTGCGCTTTTGTCTGTGTGTGTGGGTGCTTTTGTCTGTGTGTGTGGGTGCTTTTGTCTGTGTGTGTGTGTGGATGCTTTTGTCTGTGTGTGTGTGTCTGTGTGTGTGGGTGCTTTTGTCTGTGTGTGTGGGTGCTTTTGTCTGTGGGTGCTTTTGTCTGTGTGTATGGGTGCTTGTGTCTGTGTGTGTGATTTTGTCTGTGTGTGGGTGCTTTTGTCTGTGTGTGTGTGTGGGTGCTTTTGTCTGTGTGTGGGTGCTTTTGTCTGTGTGGGTGCTTTTGTGTGTGGATGCTTTTGTCTGTGTGTGTGTGGGTGCTTTTGTCTGTGTGTGTGGGTGCTTTTGTCTGTGTGTGGGTGCTTTTGTCTGTGTGTGTGGGTGCTTTTGTCTGTGTGTGTGATTTTGTCTGTGTGTGGGTGCTTTTGTCTGTGTGTGTGTGGATGCTTTTGTCTGTGTGTGTGTGGGTGCTTTTGTGTGTGTGGGTGCTTTTCTGTGTGTGCGTGTCTGTGTGCATGCTTTTGTGTGTGTGGGTGCTTTTGTCTGTGTGTGTGGCTGCTTTTGTCTGTGTGTGGGTGCTTTTGTGTGTGTGTGTGTGTGTGTGGGTGCTTTTTGTCTGTGTGGGTGCTTTTGTCTGTGTCTGTGTGCGTGCTTTTGTCTGTGTGTATGGGTGCTTTTGTCTGTGTGTGTGTGGGTGCTTTTGTCTGTGTGTGGGTGCTTTTGTCTGTGTGTGGGTGCTTTTGTCTGTGTGTGGGTGCTTTTGTCTGTGTGTGGGTGCTTTTGTCTGTGTGTGGGTGCTTTTGTCTGTGTGTGGGTGCTTTTGTCTGTGTGTGTGTGTGTGGATGCTTTTGTCTGTGTGTGTGGGTGCTTTTGTCTGTGTGTGTGGGTGCTTTTGTCTGTGTGTGGGTGCTTTTGTCTGTGTCTGTGTGCGTGCTTTTGTCTGTGTGTATGGGTGCTTTTGTCTGTGTGGGTGATTTTGTCTGTGTGTGTGATTTTGTCTGTGTGGGTGCTTTTGTCTGTGTGTGTGGGTGCTTTTGTCTGTGTGTGTGTGGGTGCTTTTGTCTGTGTGTGTGTGGGTGCTTTTGTCTGTGTGTGTGTGGATGCTTTTGTCTGTGTGTGTGTGGATGCTTTTGTCTGTGTGTGTGTGGGTGCTTTTGTCTGTGTGTGTGTGGGTGCTTTTGTCTGTGTGTGTGTGGGTGCTTTTGTCTGTGTGTGTGTGGGTGCTTTTGTCTGTGTGTGTGGGTGCTTTTGTCTGTGTGTGTGTGGGTGCTTTTGTCTGTGTGTGTGGGTGCTTTTGTCTGTGTGTGTGTGGGTGCTTTTGTCTGTGTGTGTGGGTGCTTTTGTCTGTGTGTGTGGGTGCTTTTGTCTGTGTGTGGGTGCTTTTGTCTGTGTGTGTGGGTGCTTTTGTCTGTGTGTGTGTGTGTGTGGGTGCTTTTGTCTGTGTGTGGGTGCTTTTGTCTGTGTGTGGGTGCGCTTTTGTCTGTGTGTGGGTGCGCTTTTGTCTGTGTGTGGGTGCGCTTTTGTCTGTGTGTGTGGGTGCGCTTTTGTCTGTGTGTGTGGGTGCTTTTGTCTGTGTGTGTGTGGGTGCTTTTGTCTGTGTGTGTGGGTGCTTTTGTCTGTGTGTCTGTGGGTGCTTTTGTCTGTGTGTGTGGGTGGATGCTTTTGTCTGTGTGTGGGTGGATGCTTTTGTCTGTGTGTGTGGGTGCTTTTGTCTGTGTGTGTGTGGGTGCTTTTGTGTGTGTGTGTCTGTGTGGATGCTTTTGTGTGTGTGTGTGAATGCTTTTGTGTGTGGATGCTTTTGTCTGTGTGTGTGGCTGCTTTTGTCTGTGTGTGTGGGTGCTTTTGTCTGTGTGTCTGTGTGTGTGGATGCTTTTGTCTGTGTGTCTGTGTGGGTGCTTTTGTCTGTGTGTGTGGGTGCTTTTGTCTGTGTGTGGGTGCTTTTGTCTGTGTGTGTGGGTGCTTTTGTCTGTGTGTGTCTGTGTGTGTGTGGATGCTTTTGTCTTTGTGTGTGGATGCTTTTGTCTGTGTGTGTGAATGCTTTTGTGTGTGGATGCTTTTGTCTGTCTGTGTGTGGGTGCTTTTGTCTGTGTGTGGGGGTGCTTTTGTCTGTGTGTGTGTGGGTGCTTTTGTCTGTGTGTGTGTGTGTGTGGGTGCTTTTGTCTGTGTGTGTGGATGCTTTTGTCTGTGTGTGTGTGGGTCCTTTTGTCTGTGTGTGTGTGTGTGTGTGGGTGGATGCTTTTGTCTGTGTGGGTGCTTTTGTCTGTGTGTCTGTGTGTGTGGGTGCTTTTGTCTGTGTGTGGGTGTGTGTGGATGCTTTTGTCTGTGTGTCTGTGTGGGTGCTTTTGTCTGGGTCTGTGTGGGTGCTTTTGTCTGTGTGTGTGGGTGCTTTTGTCTGTGTGTGTGTGGGTGCTTTTGTCTGTGTGTGTGGGTGCTTTTGTCTGTGTGTGTGGATGCTTTTGTCTGTGTGTGTGTGGGTGGATGCTTTTGTCTGTGTGGGTGCTTTTGTCTGTGTGTGGGTGCTTTTGTCTGTGTGTCTGTGTGTGGGTGCTTTTGTCTGTGTGTCTGTGTGTGGGTGCTTTTGTCTGTGTGTCTGTGTGTGTGTGGATGCTTTTGTCTGTGTGTGTGTGGATGCTTTTGTCTGTGTGTGCGCTTTTGTCTGTCTGTGTGTGTGGGTGCTTTTGTCTGTCTGTGTGTGTGGGTGCTTTTGTCTGTGTGTGGGTGATTTTGTCTGTGTGTGTGTGTGTGTGGATGCTTTTGTCTGTGTGGGTGCTTTTGTCTGTGTGGGTGCTTTTGTCTGTGTGTGGGTGCTTTTGTCTGTGTGTGTGGGTGCTTTTGTCTGTGTGGGTGCTTTTGTCTGTGTGTGGGTGCTTTTGTCTGTGTGTGGGTGCTTTTGTCTGTGTGTGGGTGCTTTTGTCTGTGTGTGTGTGGGTGCTTTTGTCTGTGTGGGTGCTTTTGTCTGTGTGTGGGTGCTTTTGTGTGTGTGTGTGTGGATGCTTTTGTCTGTGTGTGTGGGTGCTTTTGTCTGTGTGGGTGCTTTTGTCTGTGTGGGTGCTTTTGTCTGTGTGGGTGCTTTTGTCTGTGTGGGTGCTTTTGTCTGTGTGGGTGCTTTTGTCTGTGTGTGTGTGGGTGCTTTTGTCTGTGTGTGTGTGGGTGCTTTTGTCTGTGTGTGTGGGGGTGCTTTTGTCTGTGTGTGTGGGGGTGCTTTTGTCTGTGTGTGTGGGTGCTTTTGTCTGTCTGTGTGTGGGTGCTTTTGTCTGTGTGTGTGTGTGTGTGGATGCTTTTGTCTGTCTGTGTGCTTTTGTCTGTGTCTGTGTGGGTGCTTTTGTCTGTGTGTGTGGGTGCTTTTGTCTGTGTGTGTGTGTGTGGGTGCTTTTGTCTGTGTGTGTGATTTTGTCTGTGTGTGGGTGCTTTTGTCTGTGTGTGTGTGGGTGCTTTTGTCTGTGTGTGTGTGGGTGCTTTTGTCTGTGTGGGTGCTTTTGTCTGTGTGGGTGCTTTTGTCTGTGTGGGTGCTTTTGTCTGTGTGTGTGTGTGGGTGCTTTTGTCTGTGTCTGTGGGTGCTTTTGTCTGTCTGTGGGTGCTTTTGTCTGTGTCTGTGGGTGCTTTTGTCTGTGTGTGTGTGTGGGTGCTTTTGTCTGTGTGTCTGTGGCTGCTTTTGTCTGTGTGTGTGTGTGGATGCTTTTGTCTGTGTGTGTGTGGATGCTTTTGTCTGTGTGTGCTTGCTTTTGTCTGTGTGTGTGTGGGTGCTTTTTTCTGTGTGTGTGGGTGTTTTTGTCTGTGTATGTGTGTGGGTGCTTTTGTGTGTCTGTGTGTGTGGGTGCTTTTGTCTGTCTGTGTGTGCTTTTGTCTGTGTGTGTGTGGGTGCTTTTTTCTGTGTGTGTGGGTGTTTTTGTCTGTGTATGTGTGTGGGTGCTTTTGTGTGTGGGTGTGTGTGGATGCTTTTGTCTGTCTGTGTGTGCTTTTGTCTGTGTGTGTGTGGGTGCTTTTGTCTGTGTGTGTCTGTGGGTGCTTTTGTCTGTGTGTGTGATTTTGTCTGTGTGTGGGTGCTTTTGTCTGTGTGTGTGTGTGTGGATGCTTTTGTCTGTGTGTGTGTGCGTGCTTTTGTCTGTGTGGGTGCTTTTGTCTGTGTGTGTGGGTGCTTTTGTCTGTGTGTGTGTGGGTGCTTTTGTCTGTGTGTGCGTGGGTGCTTTTGTCTGTGTGTGCGTGGGTGCTTTTGTCTGTCTGTGTGGGTGCTTTTGTCTGTGTGTGTGGATGCTTTTGTCTGTGTGCGTGCTTTTGTCTGTGTGTGGGTGCTTTTGTCTGTGTGTCTGTGTGGGTGCTTTTGTCTGTGTCTGTGTGGGTGCTTTTGTCTGTGTGTGTGGGGGTGCTTTTGTCTGTGTGGGTGCTTTTGTGTGTGGGGGTGCTTTTGTCTGTGTGTGTGGGTGCTTTTGTCTGTGTGGGTGCTTTTGTCTGTGTGTGTGGATGCTTTTGTCTGTGTGCGTGCTTTTGTCTGTGTGTGGGTGCTTTTGTCTGTGTGTCTGTGTGGGTGCTTTTGTCTGTGTGTCTGTGTGGGTGCTTTTGTCTGTGTCTGTGTGGGTGCTTTTGTCTGTGTGGGTGCTTTTGTCTGTGTGGGTGCTTTTGTCTGTGTGTGTGGGTGCTTTTGTCTGTGTGGGTGCTTTTGTCTGTGTGGGTGCTTTTGTCTGTGTGGGTGCTTGTTTGTGGGTGCTTTTGTCTGTGTGTGTGGGTGCTTTTGTCTGTGTGTGTGGGTGATTTTGTCTGTGTGTGTGGGTGTTTTGTATGTGGGTGCTTTTGGATGTGGGTGCTTTTGTCTGAGTGTGGGTGCTTTTGTCTGTGTGTGTGTGGATGCTTTTGTCTGTGTGTGTGCGTGCTTTTGTCTGTGTGGGTGCTTTTGTGTGTGGATGCATTTGTCTGTGTGTATGCGGGTGCTTTTGTCTGTGTGTCTGTGCGTGCTTTTGTCTGTGTGTGCGTGGGTGCTTTTGTCTGTGTGTGTGGGTGCTTTTGTCTGTGTGGGTGCTTTTGTCTGTGTCTGTGTGGGTACTTTTTGTCTGTGTGGGTGCTTTTTGTCTGTGTGGGTGCTTTTGTCTGTGTGTGGGTGCTTTTGTCTGTGTGTGGGTGCTTGTGTCTGTGTGTGGGTGCTTGTGTCTGTGTGGGTGCTTTTGTCTGTGTGTGGATGCTTTTGTCTGTGTTCGTGCTTTTGTCTGTGTGTGGGTGCTTTTGTCTGTGTGTCTGTGTGGGTGCTTTTGTCTGTGTGTGTGTGTGCTTTTGTCTCTGTGTGTGTGTGTGGGTGCTTTTGTCTGTGTCTGTGGGTGCTTTTGTCTGTCTGTGGGTGCTTTTGTCTGTGTGTCTGTGGGTGCTTTTGTCTGTCTGTGTGTGTGTGTGGATGCTTTTTTCTGTGTGTGTGTGGATGCTTTTGTCTGTGTGTGTGTGCGTGCTTTTGTCTGTGTGTGTGTGGGTGCTTTTGTCTGTGTCTGTGTGTGGGTGCTTTTGTGTGTGTGTGTGTGGGTGCTTTTGTCTGTGTGTGTGGGTGCTTTTGTCTGTGTGTGGGTGCTTTTGTCTGTGTGTGGGTGCTTTTGTCTGTGTGTGTGGGTGCGCTTTTGTCTGTGTGTGGGTGTGTGTGTGGATGCTTTTGTCTGTATGTGGGTGTGGGTGCTTTTGTCTGTGTGTGTGGGTGCTTTTGTCTGTGTGTGTGGGTGCTTTTGTGTGTGTGTGTGTCTGTGTGGGTGCTTTTGTCTGTGTCTGTGTGGGTGCTTTTGTCTGTCTGTGTGGGTGCTTTTGTCTGTGTGGGTGCTTTTGTCTGTGTCTGTGGGTGCTTTTGTGTGTGTGTGTGTGGATGCTTTTTTCTGTGTGTGTGTGGATGCTTTTGTCTGTGTGTGTGCGTGCTTTTGTCTGTGAGTGTGTGGGTGCTTTTTTCTGTGTGTGTGTGGGTGCTTTTGTCTGTGTGGGTGTGGGTGCTTTTGTCTGTGTGTGTGGGTGCTTTTGTCTGTGTGTGTGGGTGCGCTTTTGTCTGTGTGTGGGTGTGTGTGTGGATGCTTTTGTCTGTATGTGGGTGTGGGTGCTTTTGTCTGTGTGTGTGGGTGCTTTTGTCTGTGTGTGTGGGTGCTTTTGTCTGTGTGTGTGTGTGGGTGCTTTTGTCTGTGTGTGTGTGTGTGTGGGTGCTTTTGTCTGTGTCTGTGTGGGTGCTTTTGTCTGTGTGTGTGTGGGTGCTTTTGTCTGTGTCTGTGTCTGTGTGGGTGCTTTTGTCTGTGTGTGGGTGCTTTTGTCTGTGTGTGGGTGCGTGCTTTTGTCTGTCTCTGTGTGGGTGCGTGCTTTTGTCTGTCTCTGTGTTGGTGCTTTTGTCTGTGTGTGTGTGTGTGTGTGTGTGATTTTGTCTGTGTGTGGGTGCTTTTGTCTGTGTGTGTGTGGATGCTTTTGTCTGTGTGTGTGTGGGTGCTTTTGTCTGTGTGTGTGGGTGCTTTTGTCTGTGTGTGTGGGTGCTTTTGTCTGTGTGTGTGTGTGGGTGCTTTTGTCTGTGTGTGTGGGTGCTTTTGTCTGTGTGTGTGTGTGTGGGTGCTTTTGTCTGTGTGTGTGTGTGGGTGCTTTTGTCTGTCTGTGTGTGGGTGTGGATGCTTGTGTGTGGGTGCTTTTGTCTGTGTGTGTGGGGGTGCTTTTGTCTGTGTGTGTGTGTGTGGATGCTTTTGTCTGTGTGTGTGGATGCTTTTTTTCTCTGTGTGTGTGTGTGGGTGCTTTTTTCTGTGTGTGTGTGTGGGTGCTTTTTTCTGTGTGTGTGTGGGTGCTTTTTTCTGTGTGTGTGTGGGTGCTTTTGTCTGTGTGTGTGTGGGTGCTTTTGTGTGTGTGTGTGTGTGGATGCTTTTGTCTGTGTGTGTGTGGATGCTTTTGTCTGTGTGTGTGTGTGGATGCTTTTGTCTGTGTGTGTGTGGGTGCTTGTGTGTGTGTGGGTGCTTTTGTCTGTGTGGGTGTGGATGCTTTTGTGTGTGGGTGCTTTTGTCTGTGTGTGTGGGTGGGTGCTTTTGTCTGTGTGTGTGGGTGGGTGCTTTTGTCTGTGTGGGTGCTTTTGTCTGTGTGTGGGTGCTTTTGTCTGTGTGTGGGTGCTTTTGTCTGTGTGGGTGCTTTTGTCTGTGTGTGTGGGTGCTTTTGTCTGTGTGGGTGCTTTTGTCTGTGTGGGTGCTTTTGTCTGTGTGTGGGTGCTTTTGTCTGTGTGTGTGTGTGTGGATGCTTTTGTCTGTGTGTGTGTGTGGATGCTTTTGTCTGTGTGTGTGTGTGGGTGCTTTTGTCTGTGTGTGTGGGTGCTTTTGTCTGTGTGTGTGTGGATGCTTTTGTCTGTGTGTGTGGATGCTTTTGTCTGTGTGTGTGGATGCTTTTGTCTGTGTGTGTGTGGGTGCTTTTGTCTGTGTGTGTGTGGATGCTTTTGTCTGTGTGTGTGGATGCTTTTGTCTGTGTGTGTGGGTGCTTTTGTCTGTGTCTGTGGGTGCTTTTGTCTGTGGGTGCTTTTGTCTGTGTGGGTGCTTTTGTCTGTGTGTGTGGGTGCGCTTTTGTCTGTGTGTGGGTGCGCTTTTGTCTGTGTGTGGGTGCGCTTTTGTCTGTGTGTGTGGGTGCGCTTTTGTCTGTGTGTGGGTGCGCTTTTGTCTGTGTGTGGGTGTGTGTGTGGATGCTTTTGTCTGTATGTGGGTGTGGGTGCTTTTGTCTGTGTGTGTGGGTGCTTTTGTCTGTGTGTGGGCGCGCTTTTGTCTGTGTGTGTGGGTGCGCTTTTGTCTGTGTGTGTGTGGGTGCTTTTGTCTGTGTGTGTGTGTGTGATTTTGTCTGTGTGTGTGTGTGCTTTTGTGTGTGTGTGTGTGTGCTTTTGTCTGTGTGTGTGTGTGTTTGTTTTTGTGTGTGTGTGTGTGTGTGTGTGTGGGTGCTTTTGTCTGTGTGTGTGGGTGCTTTTGTCTGTGTGTGTGTGTGTGTTTGTGTGTGTGGGTGCTTTTGTCTGTGTGTGTGGGTGCTTTTGTCTGTGTGTGTGTGGGTGCTTTTGTCTGTGTGTGTGTGGGTGCTTTTGTCTGTGTGTGTGGGTGCTTTTGTCTGTGTGTGTGTGGGTGCTTTTGTCTGTGTGTGTGGGTGCTTTTGTCTGTGTGTCTGTGGGCGCGCTTTTGTCTGTGTGTGGGTGCTTTTGTCAGTGTGTGTGTGTGTGGGTGCTTTTGTCTGTGTGTGTGTGTGTGTGGGTGCTTTTGTCTGTGTGTGTGTGGGTGCTTTTGTCTGTGTGTGTGGGTGCTTTTGTCTGTGTGTGTGGGTGCTTTTGTCTGTGTGTGTGGGTGCTTTTGTCTGTGTGTGTGGGTGCTTTTGTCTGTGTGTGTGTGGGTGCTTTTGTCTGTGTGTGTGGGTGCTTTTGTCTGTGTGTGTGGGTGCTTTTGTCTGTGTGTGTGGGTGCTTTTGTCTGTGTGTGTGTGGGTGCTTTTGTCTGTGTGTGGGTGCGCTTTTGTCTGTGTGTGTGTGTGGGTGCTTTTGTCAGTGTGTGTGTGTGGGTGCTTTTGTCTGTGTGTGTGTGGGTGCTTTTGTCTGTGTGTGTGTGGGTGCTTTTGTCTGTGTGTGTGTGGGTGCTTTTGTCTGTGTGTGTGTGGGTGCTTTTGTCTGTGTGTGTGTGGGTGCTTTTGTCTGTGTGTGGGTGTGGATGCTTTTGTGTGTGGGTGCTTTTGTCTGTGTGTGTGTGGGTGCTTTTGTCTGTGTGTGTGGGTGCTTTTGTGTGTGGATGCTTTTGTCTGTGTGTGTGGGTGCTTTTGTCTGTGTGTGTGTGGGTGCTTTTGTCTGTGTGTGTGGGTGCTTTTGTCTGTGTGTGTGGGTGCTTTTGTCTGTGTGTGTGGGTGCTTTTGTCTGTGTCTGTGGGTGCTTTTGTCTGTGTCTGTGGGTGCTTTTGTCTGTGTGTCTGTGGGTGCTTTTGTCTGTGTGTCTGTGGGTGCTTTTGTCTGTCTCTGTGTGTGTCTGTGTGGGTGCTTTTGTCTGTGTGGGTGCTTTTGTCTGTGTGTCTGTTTGTGTGGGTGCCTTTGTCTGTGTGTCTGTGTGGGTGCTTTTGTCTGTGTGGGTGCTTTTGTCTGTGTGTGTGGGTGCTTTTGTCTGTGTCTGTGTGCGTGCTTTTGTCTGTGTGGGTGCTTTTGTCTGTGTGGGTGCTTTTGTCTGTGTGTGTGTGGATGCTTTTGTCTGTGTCTGTGTGCGTGCTTTTGTCTGTGTGTATGGGTGCTTTTGTCTGTGTGTGTGATTTTGTCTGTGTGTGGGTGCTTTTGTCTGTGTGTGGGTGCTTTTGTCTGTGTGGGTGCTTTTGTCTGTGTGGGTGCTTTTGTCTGTGTGTGGGTGCTTTTGTCTGTGTGGGTGCTTTTGTCTGTGTGTGTGGGTGGGTGCTTTTGTCTGTGTGTGTGGGTGCTTTTGTCTGTGTGTGTGGGTGCTTTTGTGTGTGGGTGCTGTGTGTGTGTGGGTGCTTTTGTCTGTGTGTGTGTCTGTGTGGGTGCTTTTGTCTGTGTGGGTGCTTTTGTCTGTGTGTGGGTCCTTTTGTCTGTGTGTGGGTGCGTGCTTTTGTCTGTCTCTGTGTGGGTGCTTTTGTCTGTGTGTGTGTGTGGGTGCTTTTGTCTGTGTGTGTGGGTGCTTTTGTCTGTGTGTGTGGGTGCTTTTGTCTGTCTGTGTGGGTGCTTTTGTCTGTGTGTCTGTTTGTGTGGGTGCTTTTGTCTGTGTGTGGGTGCTTTTGTCTGTGTGTGGGTGCTTTTGTCTGTGTGTGTGGGTGCTTTTGTCTGTGTGTGTGGGTGCTTTTGTCTGTGTGTGTGGGTGCTTTTGTCTGTGTGTCTGTTTGTGTGGGTGCTTTTGTCTGTGTGTGGGTGCTTTTGTCTGTGTGTGGGTGCTTTTGTCTGTGTGTGGGTGCTTTTGTCTGTGTGTGTGTCTGTGTGGGTGCTTTTGTCTGTGTGTGTGTGGATGCTTTTGTCTGTGTGCGTGCTTTTGTCTGTGTGTGTGTGGATGCTTTTGTCTGTGTGTGTGCGTGCTTTTGTCTGTGTGGGTGCTTTTGTCTGTGTGTGTGGGTGCTTTTGTCTGTGTGTGTGGCTGCTTGTGTCTGTGTGTGGGTGCTTTTGTCTGTGTGTCTGTGTGTGTGGATGCTTTTTTTGTCTGTCTGTCTGTGTGGGTGCTTTTGTCTGTGTGTGTCTGTGTGTGTGTGGATGCTTTTGTCTTTGTGTGTGGATGCTTTTGTCTGTGTGTGTGAATGCTTTTGTGTGTGGATGCTTTTGTCTGTCTGTGTGTGGGTGCTTTTGTCTGTGTGTGGGGGTGCTTTTGTCTGTGTGTGTGTGGGTCCTTTTGTCTGTGTGTGTGTGTGTGTGTGTGTGGATGCTTTTGTCTGTGTGTGTGGATGCTTTTGTCTGTGTGTGTGTGGGTCCTTTTGTCTGTGTGTGTGTGTGTGTGTGTGTGTGTGTGTGTGTGTGTGGGTGGATGCTTTTGTCTGTGTGGGTGCTTTTGTCTGTGTGTCTGTGTGTGTGGGTGCTATTGTCTGTGTGGGCGTGTGTGGATGCTTTTGTCTGTGTGTCTGTGTGGGTGCTTTTGGTCTGTGTGGGTGCTTTTGTCTGTGTGTGTGGATGCTTTTGTCTGTGTGTGTGTGGGTGCTTTTGTCTGTGTGTGTGGGTGCTTTTGTCTGTGTGTGTGGATGCTTTTGTCTGTGTGTGTGTGGGTGGATGCTTTTGTCTGTGTGTGGGTGCTTTTGTCTGTGTGTGGGTGCTTTTGTCTGTGTGTCTGTGTGTGGGTGCGCTTTTGTCTGTGTGTGTGGATGCTTTTGTCTGTGTGTGTGTGGATGCTTTTGTCTGTGTGTGCTTTTGTCTGTGTGTGGATGCTTTTGTCTGTCTGTGTGTGTGGGTGCTTTTGTCTGTCTGTGTGGGTGCTTTTGTCTGTGTGTCTGTTTGTGTGGGTGCTTTTGTCTGTGTGTGGGTGCTTTTGTCTGTGTGTGGGTGCTTTTGTCTGTGTGTGGGTGCTTTTGTCTGTGTGTGTGTCTGTGTGGGTGCTTTTGTCTGTGTGTGTGGGTGCTTTTGTCTGTGTGCGTGCTTTTGTCTGTGTGTGTGTGGATGCTTTTGTCTGTGTGTGTGCGTGCTTTTGTCTGTGTGGGTGCTTTTGTCTGTGTGGGTGCTTTTGTCTGTGTGTGGGTGCGTGCTTTTGTCTGTCTCTGTGTGGGTGCGTGCTTTTGTCTGTCTCTGTGTGGGTGCGTGCTTTTGTCTGTCTCTGTGTTGGTGCTTTTGTCTGTGTGTGTGTGATTTTGTCTGTGATTTTGTCTGTGTGTGGGTGCTTTTGTCTGTGTGTGTGTGTGGATGCTTTTGTCTGTGTGTGTGTGTGGGTGCTTTTGTCTGTGTGTGTGTGTGGGTGCTTTTGTCTGTGTGTGTGTGTGGGTGCTTTTGTCTGTGTGTGTGTGTGTGGGTGCTTTTGTCTGTGTGTGTGTGTGGGTGCTTTTGTCTGTGTGTGTGTGGGTGCTTTTGTCTGTGTGTGTGGGTGCTTTTGTCTGTCTGTGTGTGGGTGTGGATGCTTGTGTGTGGATGCTTTTGTCTGTGTGTGTGTGTGGGTGCTTTTGTCTGTGTGTGTGGGTGCTTTTGTCTGTGTGGGTGCGTGTGTCTGTGTGTGTGGGTGCTTTTGTCTGTGTGTGGGTGTTTTTGTCTGTGTGTGTGTGTGGGTGCTTTTGTCTGTGTGTGGGTGCTTTTGTCTGTGTGGGTGCGTGTGTCTGTGTGTGTGGGTGCTTTTGTCTGTGTGTGGGTGTTTTTGTCTGTGTGTGTGTGTGGGTGCTTTTGTCTGTGTGTGGGTGTGTGTGTGTGGATGCTTTTGTCTGTGTGTGTGTGGGTGCTTTTGTCTGTGTGTGTGGTGGTGTTTTTGTCTGTGTGTCTGTGGGTGCTTTTGTCTGTGTCTGTGGGTGCTTTTGTCTGTGTGTGTGGGTGGATGCTTTTGTCTGTGTGTGGGTGGATGCTTTTGTCTGTGTGTGTGGGTGCCTTTGTCTGTGTGTGTGTGGGTGCTTTTCTGTGTGTGTGTCTGTGTGGATGCTTTTGTGTGTGTGTGTGTGTGTGTGAATGCTTTTGTCTGTGTGTGTGGGTGCTTTTGTCTGTGTGTGTGGCTGCTTGTGTCTGTGTGTGGGTGCTTTTGTCTGTGTGTCTGTGTGGGTGCTTTTGTCTGTGTGTGTGGGTGCTTTTGTCTGTGTGTGGGTGCTTTTGTCTGTGTGTGGGTGCTTTTGTCTGTGTGTCTGTCTGTGTGGGTGCTTTTGTCTGTGTGTGTCTGTGTGTGTGTGGATGCTTTTGTCTTTGTGTGTGTGGATGCTTTTGTCTTTGTGTGTGAATGCTTTTGTGTGTGGATGCTTTTGTCTGTCTGTGTATGGGTGCTTTTGTCTGTGTGTGGGGGTGCTTTTGTCTGTGTGTGTGTGGGTCCTTTTGTCTGTGTGTGTGTGTGTGTGTGTGTGGATGCTTTTGTCTGTGTGTGTGGATGCTTTTGTCTGTGTGTGTGTGGGTCCTTTTGTCTCTGTGTGTGTGTGTGTGTGTGTGTGTGGGTGGGTGGATGCTTTTGTCTGTGTGTCTGTGTGTGTGGGTGCTATTGTCTGTGTGTGGGTGTGTGTGGATGCTTTTGTCTGTGTGTCTGTGTGGGTGCTTTTGTCTGGGTCTGTGTGGGTGCTTTTGTCTGTGTGTGTGGGTGCTTTTGTCTGTGTGTGTGGGTGCTTTTGTCTGTGTGTGTGGATGCTTTTGTCTGTGTGTGTGTGGGTGCGCTTTTGTCTGTGTGTGGGTGCGCTTTTGTCTGTGTGTGGGTGCGCTTTTGTCTGTGTGTGTCTGGGTGCGCTTTTGTCTGTGTGTGTGTGTGGATGCTTTTGTCTGTGTGTGTGTGGATGCTTTTGTCTGTGTGTGTGTGGATGCTTTTGTCTGTGTGTGCTTTTGTCTGTGTGTGGATGCTTTTGTCTGTCTGTGTGTGTGGGTGCTTTTGTTTGTCTGTGTGTGTGGGTGCTTTTGTCTGTCTGTGTGTGTGGGTGCTTTTGTCTGTGTGTGGGTGATTTTGTCTGTGTGTGGGTGCTTTTGTCTGTGTGTGTGTGCATGCATTTGTCTGTGTGGGTGCTTGTGTCTGTGTGGGTGCTTTTGTCTGTGTGTCTTTGTGTGGGTGCTTTTGTCTGTGTGTGTGGGTGCTTTTGTCTGTGTGTGTGCTTTTGTCTGTGTGTGGGTGCTTTTGTCTGTGTGTGGGTGCTTTTGTCTGTGTGTGGGTGCTTTTGTCTGTGTGTGTGTGGGTGCTTTTGTCTGTGTGGGTGCTTTTGTCTGTGTGTGGGTGCTTTTGTCTGTGTGTGTGTGTGGATGCTTTTGTCTGTGTGTGTGCGTGCTTTTGTCTGTGTGGGTGCTTTTGTCTGTGTCTGTGTGGGTGCTTTTGTGTGTGTGGGTGGGTGCTTTTGTCTGTGTGTGTGGGTGCTTTTGTCTGTGTGGGTGCTTTTGTCTGTGTGTGTGTGGGTGCTTTTGTCTGTGTGTGTGGGGGTGCTTTTGTCTGTGTGTGTGTGTGGGTGCTTTTGTCTGTCTGTGTGTGGGTGCTTTTGTCTGTCTGTGTGTGTGTGTGTGGGTGCTTTTGTCTGTCTGTGTGCTTGTGTGTGTGTGTGTGGGTGCTTTTGTCTGTCTGTGTGCTTGTGTGTGTGTGTGTGGGTGCTTTTGTCTGTGTGTGTGATTTTGTCTGTGTGTGGGTGCTTTTGTCTGTGTGTGTGTGGATGCTTTTGTCTGTGTGTGTGTGTGCGTGCTTTTGTCTGTGTGCGTGCTTTTGTCTGTGTGCGTGCTTTTGTCTGTGTGGGCGCTTTTGTCTGTGTGTGTGTGTGGGTGCTTTTGTCTGTGTCTGTGGGTGCTTTTGTCTGTGTGTGGGTGCTTTTGTCTGTGTGTGTGGGTGCTTTTGTCTGTGTGTGTGTGTGTGGGTGCTTTTGTCTGTGTGTGTGTGGGTGCTTTTGTCTGTGTGTGTGGGTGCTTTTGTCTGTGTGTGTGTGGGTGCTTTTGTCTGTGTGT